>NW_027189139.1:1222043-1297043 GCF_040958095.1 Procambarus clarkii | reverse complement strand
CTGGATCCCATAGCCTCTCCGAGGCACAAACCAGGCTTTTACACAAACCCCCCCCCCCTGCACCCGAGCTTTTTAAAATAGTAAATGCCACTATTTTTGCAAAATTATTACGAGATCTATTATTCTAGAGAATAATGCATATAAATGCATATATGCATATAAATACAAAAGTAAATCAAATCTTATCCTTGTATAATATACAAGCTGATGTGAGATCCCTGTCTACAGGTGGACTGGAACTATTATCCAGTAGGCAGTCTACTGTATTTTATCAAACCGTTATTAGTATAATAGATCTCGTAATAATTTTGCAAAAATAATGGCATTTACTATTTTTAAAAGATTATTAGCAAATTTACAGAAATGGTGCATTCGGAAGACAAAACCAATTTTTAACTTTTGACAATTGAGCACCTGCTACATCCAGATTCTAGGGAGGAAAGGAAGGACGATCTTACTGGATCCCATAGCCTCTCCGAGGCACAAACCAGGCTTTTACATAACCCCCCCCCCTGCACCCGAGCTTTTTAAAATAGTAAATGCCATTATTTTTGCAAAATTATTACGAGATCTATTATACTAATAACGGTAAATAAATAATAAATAGTAAATAAATCAAAATCAGTTACATTATTTTATCTTATTCATAGCATAAATGTTCTCGAAGATTACTAAAAAGAAATTGAATTAGACTACAGCAAATTGGCAAACTTTACCTTGTATCTGTTTCCACCGAGTTTGTTTGGGGCGTTCTTCAACATATCAGCAATACTTGTCTCAACATCTCTTTCAGTTGCATTAGTGTGGGTGTTGATACAGGCTTCTGGAAATTTATAAGAATTAATTAATATATATAATTATAATTCACTTTGCTATTCCCCATTCCACAGTCCTCTCGTCCTTCCCACTTCCCTGTCCCCACATCATCCCCACTATTCCCACTTCCCTGTCCCATCGTCCTCCTTACCATTTTCCCCTCCCCTGTCCTTCTTCCTCCCCCACCATCTCCCATTCACCTGTCCCTTTGTCCTCCCCAGCATTCCCCTGTCCCCACCATCCCCAACTCCCCAGTCCCCTCGTCCTCCCCACCATTACCCTCTCCTCTGTCCCCTCGTCTTCCCCACCATACCCCCCTCTCGTCCTCCCCACCATTCCAAACTACCTCATCCGATGCATTCTATAATGGTCTGATGCTTCCATCAGAAAATTGGGAACATCAAATGATCTGATATTCCCATCACTGAAAAATAAGAACAGCTAAAAAAATGAAATGAAAAAAATAAAAAAATAAACTATACTCATGAAATGAACAGTATGGTAAACAACACAGCTCAATTTCAATGCAATGTCACACAAAATTATTAAATCGAAATGAAAATAAATTGAAATCTATGAAAATTCAAATTATCAATACAATCGGAAATATTGAAATAATATCGCAACATAATATAGTGTGGGTTGCTCTTACGTGCAACAGACGGTGCTGTTTTTCAAAAAAGGCATGGTTTTACCTGTCACAAGTGTGGCATCTATACTTATACTCACGAAATGAACGGTATGGTAAACAACATAGCTCAATTGCAATGCAATGTCACAATAACATTTAATAACAATAACATTTAAATATACTTTAAGATATAATCTAGAAGAAAATAAGAACATTGAAACGGTTCATGAACTCGATTTCAATAAAGGACACTATGGGGAACTTTGAAAAACAGTTAATGAGTATAATTAGACAGACTTGTTGCTAGGCAGAGGAGTAAATAATGAGATATATGGCAAATTTTGCAAAATATACGGCACACAAACATTCATACCCAAACAAAGCAAAATGCTAGGTAAGAACAAAGCAGTTGGCCCGTAGGGGAAAGGAGATACCCACAAGACTGGAATACAAGTCATTAACAAGCACACAAGTACTACACTACACAACAACCGCACTACTACCAGAACTGGACGAATCACTACCAAAACAACACATTGCACATCACTACCAAAACAACACAACACAACACAAGCATTGGCAAAGAATTATAGACCAGTTGCACTAACATCCCACATAATAAAATTATTTGAGAGTGATCAGGAGTCAGATTACTAGTTTTATAGAGACCAATGACCTCCACAATCCAGGCAAACAAGGATTTAGAGCAGTTTCTATGATCGAGCCACTGAGATCTATAAAGAATTCTGATCAAGAAAGAGATCTAGGGGTGGTTTTAGATAGAAAACTATAACCTGAGGATCATATTAAGAACATTCTGCGAGGGGCCTATGCTACACTTTTTAACTTTAGAATTGCTTTTAAATACATAGGTCAAAAAGTTTTAAAAGTTTTAAAAGTTTTTTAAACCTCTCGTGTATCATGAGTGTGTTAAAGCATCAGATGGTGCATTCAGATGATGAATATTACCTAGTTCCTTCATCTGGGAAGAATGAACACATATTGGTGCATTCGGATGATAAAAACTAACTACTGTAGTTTAATTGATCAACAGACTGTATATCATATGCAGACTGTATGTGGATCTGCGGGCCACTCCAAACAACAGCCTGGTGGACCAAGCTCCACCAAGGCTAAAGCACAAAGTGATATAGATGTGATAGAGAAACTAGGTCAAATGGAGGAGTAGGTCTGTATATTAAACAGCACCTGACGTGCACAGAGCTACTAAACTCAATGTGGTGGTAGAGTGGTGGGGGGGGGGAAACATTGCAGAAAAAAACAAAAATACAATTTGGTCAACAAAACAGCATTGTTTAAAATAGAAGACATGGGTTGTCATTTTGGGGGTAAGGTAGGTTACATTGAGTTAATTAGTTAGTACTTAGTTTTTATCTTAAACTGGTTGGGAGAGGTACAGTGTTGCTGTGCTGGTGAAAGAACACCTAAAGGTAAATTAAATAATGATTGCGAATCCACAAGAAGTTGACATAATATCGCTAGAGATCTGCAATCAGGATGATAAACTTTCCTTAAAGAATTTGACAAACACTTGCTGATAGGACATGAAGTAAATGAAATGTATGTCAAGTTTTGTGAAATATATGATAAAAGCACAACAAAATTTGTACCAAAGGAGAGATGCAGAACTAGGAAAAGGGGTTTGTTCAACAGAAATTGCGAGAGGGCCTGAGACCCAAACACACACAAATGGAATCAATATATAGCAAGAGGCCAAACCCCCAAACATACAAGCGATGCAAAGATGCGAGAAACAGCAGCAGCATTAAGGAGAGGGACTTAAGGACCATAAATAAAGTGTGAAAATAAACTCGAGTAAATTTTTTTAACTACTCTCGACAGTGAAGAAAAACAAATATTCAGACGATTTGTGTTAGAATCATTAATCTTACACTTTCGGTCATATTCAACAACACAAATACATACACACACATTCCTGTTGCTGTAGCAAGTGAAGAATTACACACACAGATCACAATAACGTGATGCATCAAATGAACAAATCCACAAGGGCCGTGACGAGGATTCGAACCTGCGTCCGGGAGCATCCCAGACACTGCCTTAATCGACTGAGCTACAACAGGGTAAAAGGGTTGAAACCGAAGTTCTACTGAACTTACTGGATCCCATAGCCTCTCCGAGGCACAAACCAGGCTTTTACACAACCCCACCCCCCCTGCACCCGAGCTATGTCAACAGGCCGTTCTCCCTCTTCGCCCTTCCGAATGCACCATATCAGTAAATTTTTTAATAATCTTTTAAAAATAGTAAATGCCACTATTTTTGCAAAATTATTACGAGATCTATTATTCTATAGAATAATGCATATAAATGCATATATGCATATAAATACAAAACATAAATACAAAAGTAAATGTAAATAATTTTACCTTGCACCTAGATCCACCAAGCCTGTATGGCGCGCGTTTCAGTACTTCGGAAATCTAGAACTATCTTGAATCTCTAATCTGCAATGAAACAATACATATTATTGCACTTACCAAAACATGGATGAATGTAGAAAATACAGAACTATTAGCTGAATATCAAATAAATGGATTTAATCTATTTCACACAGATAGATATATTACACCGTGTATATTAGGTAATACCTAACATACACGCCTCCACACACACTACATTTGAAATGTAGTCTCAAAAAGACTACATTTCAACATCAATCCAAAAAAATCAGTCAAAATTCAGTCAAATAACTGAATTTATCAAATCTTATCCTTGTATAATATACAAGCTGATGTGAGATCCCTGTCTACAGGTGGACTGGAACTATTATCCAGTAGGCAGTCTACTGTATTTTATCAAACCGTTATTAGTATAATAGATCTCGTAATAATTTTGCAAAAATAATGGCATTTACTATTTTTAAAAGATTATTAGCAAATTTACAGAAATGGTGCATTCGGAAGACAAAACCAATTTTTCACTTTTGACAATTGAGCACCTGCTACATCCAGATTCTAGGGAGGAAAGGAAGGACGATCTTACTGGATCCCATAGCCTCTCCGAGGCACAAACCAGGCTTTTACATAACCCCCCCCCCCTGCACCCGAGCTTTTTAAAATAGTAAATGCCACTATTTTTGCAAAATTATTACGAGATCTATTATTCTAATTAGAATAAATTGGCTGTTAGTTATGGAGCTAGGTTAGACTATGTATGTTTAAATCTCTGATTTAAACAGAGCCAGTGTTCAGTCAAATAACTGAATTTATCAAATCTTATCCTTGTATAATATACAAGCTGATGTGAGATCCCTGTCTACAGGTGGACTGGAACTATTATCCAGTAGGCAGTCTACTGTATTTTATCAAACCGTTATTAGTATAATAGATCTCGTAATAATTTTGCAAAAATAATGGCATTTACTATTTTTAAAAGATTATTAGCAAATTTACAGAAATGGTGCATTCGGAAGACAAAACCAATTTTTCACTTTTGACAATTGAGCACCTGCTACATCCAGATTCTAGGGAGGAAAGGAAGGACGATCTTACTGGATCCCATAGCCTCTCCGAGGCACAAACCAGGCTTTTACATAACCCCCCCCCCCTGCACCCGAGCTTTTTAAAATAGTAAATGCCACTATTTTTGCAAAATTATTACGAGATCTATTATTCTAATTAGAATAAATTGGCTGTTAGTTATGGAGCTAGGTTAGACTATGTATGTTTAAATCTCTGATTTAAACAGAGCCAGTGTTCAGTCAAATAACTGAATTTATCAAATCTTATCCTTGTATAATATACAAGCTGATGTGAGATCCCTGTCTACAGGTGGACTGGAACTATTATCCAGTAGGCAGTCTACTGTATTTTATCAAACCGTTATTAGTATAATAGATCTCGTAATAATTTTGCAAAAATAATGGCATTTACTATTTTTAAAAGATTATTAGCAAATTTACAGAAATGGTGCATTCGGAAGACAAAACCAATTTTTCACTTTTGACAATTGAGCACCTGCTACATCCAGATTCTAGGGAGGAAAGGAAGGACGATCTTACTGGATCCCATAGCCTCTCCGAGGCACAAACCAGGCTTTTACATAACCCCCCCCCCCCCTGCACCCGAGCTTTTTAAAATAGTAAATACCACTATTTTTGCAAAATTATTACGAGATCTATTATTCTAATTAGAATAAATTGGCTGTTAGTTATGGAGCTAGGTTAGACTATGTATGTTTAAATCTCTGATTTAAACAGAGCCAGTGTTCAGTCAAATAACTGAATTTATCAAATCTTATCCTTGTATAATATACAAGCTGATGTGAGATCCCTGTCTACAGGTGGACTGGAACTATTATCCAGTAGGCAGTCTACTGTATTTTATCAAACCGTTATTAGTATAATAGATCTCGTAATAATTTTGCAAAAATAATGGCATTTACTATTTTTAAAAGATTATTAGCAAATTTACAGAAATGGTGCATTCGGAAGACAAAACCAATTTTTCACTTTTGACAATTGAGCACCTGCTACATCCAGATTCTAGGGAGGAAAGGAAGGACGATCTTACTGGATCCCATAGCCTCTCCGAGGCACAAACCAGGCTTTTACATAACCCCCCCCCCCCCCCCTGCACCCGAGCTTTTTAAAATAGTAAATGCCACTATTTTTGCAAAATTATTACGAGATCTATTATTCTAATTAGAATAAATTGGCTGTTAGTTATGGAGCTAGGTTAGACTATGTATGTTTAAATCTCTGATTTAAACAGAGCCAGTGTTCAGTCAAATAACTGAATTTATCAAATCTTATCCTTGTATAATATACAAGCTGATGTGAGATCCCTGTCTACAGGTGGACTGGAACTATTATCCAGTAGGCAGTCTACTGTATTTTATCAAACCGTTATTAGTATAATAGATCTCGTAATAATTTTGCAAAAATAATGGCATTTACTATTTTTAAAAGATTATTAGCAAATTTACAGAAATGGTGCATTCGGAAGACAAAACCAATTTTTCACTTTTGACAATTGAGCACCTGCTACATCCAGATTCTAGGGAGGAAAGGAAGGACGATCTTACTGGATCCCATAGCCTCTCCGAGGCACAAACCAGGCTTTTACATAACCCCCCCCCCCCCCTGCACCCGAGCTTTTTAAAATAGTAAATGCCACTATTTTTGCAAAATTATTACGAGATCTATTATTCTAATTAGAATAAATTGGCTGTTAGTTATGGAGCTAGGTTAGACTATGTATGTTTAAATCTCTGATTTAAACAGAGCCAGTGTTCAGTCAAATAACTGAATTTATCAAATCTTATCCTTGTATAATATACAAGCTGATGTGAGATCCCTGTCTACAGGTGGACTGGAACTATTATCCAGTAGGCAGTCTACTGTATTTTATCAAACCGTTATTAGTATAATAGATCTCGTAATAATTTTGCAAAAATAATGGCATTTACTATTTTTAAAAGATTATTAGCAAATTTACAGAAATGGTGCATTCGGAAGACAAAACCAATTTTTCACTTTTGACAATTGAGCACCTGCTACATCCAGATTCTAGGGAGGAAAGGAAGGACGATCTTACTGGATCCCATAGCCTCTCCGAGGCACAAACCAGGCTTTTACATAACCCCCCCCCCCCCTGCACCCGAGCTTTTTAAAATAGTAAATACCACTATTTTTGCAAAATTATTACGAGATCTATTATTCTAATTAGAATAAATTGGCTGTTAGTTATGGAGCTAGGTTAGACTATGTATGTTTAAATCTCTGATTTAAACAGAGCCAGTGTTCAGTCAAATAACTGAATTTATCAAATCTTATCCTTGTATAATATACAAGCTGATGTGAGATCCCTGTCTACAGGTGGACTGGAACTATTATCCAGTAGGCAGTCTACTGTATTTTATCAAACCGTTATTAGTATAATAGATCTCGTAATAATTTTGCAAAAATAATGGCATTTACTATTTTTAAAAGATTATTAGCAAATTTACAGAAATGGTGCATTCGGAAGACAAAACCAATTTTTCACTTTTGACAATTGAGCACCTGCTACATCCAGATTCTAGGGAGGAAAGGAAGGACGATCTTACTGGATCCCATAGCCTCTCCGAGGCACAAACCAGGCTTTTACATAACCCCCCCCCCCCCTGCACCCGAGCTTTTTAAAATAGTAAATGCCACTATTTTTGCAAAATTATTACGAGATCTATTATTCTAATTAGAATAAATTGGCTGTTAGTTATGGAGCTAGGTTAGACTATGTATGTTTAAATCTCTGATTTAAACAGAGCCAGTGTTCAGTCAAATAACTGAATTTATCAAATCTTATCCTTGTATAATATACAAGCTGATGTGAGATCCCTGTCTACAGGTGGACTGGAACTATTATCCAGTAGGCAGTCTACTGTATTTTATCAAACCGTTATTAGTATAATAGATCTCGTAATAATTTTGCAAAAATAATGGCATTTACTATTTTTAAAAGATTATTAGCAAATTTACAGAAATGGTGCATTCGGAAGACAAAACCAATTTTTCACTTTTGACAATTGAGCACCTGCTACATCCAGATTCTAGGGAGGAAAGGAAGGACGATCTTACTGGATCCCATAGCCTCTCCGAGGCACAAACCAGGCTTTTACATAACCCCCCCCCCCTGCACCCGAGCTTTTTAAAATAGTAAATGCCACTATTTTTGCAAAATTATTACGAGATCTATTATTCTAATAAGAGTTTGATAAAATACAAACCCTGGGGCCATAGAACGGCTATTTAATCCCCTTGAACGGACCTGTGCATGGGCCACTGAGGCATCGAAAAAAAACAGACCGGCTTGGGATAAAAAGCAAAATAGCCGGTCTATGGCCCGGCTGATGGCTGTGCATGGATGGCTAATGGCTGTTAGTTATGGAGCTAGGTTAGACTATGTATGTTTAAATCTCTGATTTAAACAGAGCCGGCTAATGGCTGTTTGTTATGGAGCTAGGTTAGACTATAGGCTAGGCTAGGTTAGAGCCAGTGTTCAGTCAAATAACTGAATTTATCAAATCTTATCCTTGTATAATATACAAGCTGATGTGAGATCCCTGTCTACAGGTGGACTGGAACTTCTATCAACTAATCCATACATCAAACCTGTCCCTTACAGCCCACAATCTATCATTAGGAAAACCATGTGAGAAATCTTTAAGGAATTCTGATAAAGAAAGAGATCTAGGAGTGATTCTAAATAGAAAACTATCACCTGAGGACCACATAAAGAACATTGTGTGAGGAGCCTATGCCATGCATTCCAAGTTCAACAGCATGTTGTGGGGTGCCGATATTGTGTGCCATCACATGTAAACCAATCAAGCCCACAAATACGTCAACATGGACCAGCATTACACCGTCTAACATACTCTGTCAGATGTAACAACTAAATTTGTGAATTCAAGACCTAATCTATTGCATAACACAGTGTTAGTACGAGAAAAACATTACTTACATTCGAAGCCGTGTTTTAAAATGGCGCGGACCTTGGTCTACTGACGCTCCACACTGTGTGTTCGTTTGCGTATGATGAACGTGTGACAATTTACTACAACAATTATTTAATTATTCTTATTCTTTATTTTACTATTTTTAGGGTACATGAAATTTCCAAATTATTTGCACACAATAATATAATTGCATTGTCATAACCTTTATATATTACGGAAAATACGATGACATGAACGAAGTCAAAGTGAAGTTGAAGTCAAAGTCATTCGCCGAACGTATTAGTCATTTTTTTTCTCCCAAACGATAAGGGATAACAAATCCACAGAGCATATAAGTCTAGAGTAAAGTCAATTTTATTCAGGAAAGTACATACATAGTTGATTTACAAACATAATGTTGGATTTATAGATAGAGCTAGTGCATACAATACCTAAAGCCAATATAGTAGGCATATAGCATTTCAGGCAACCGGGCAGTATATATGGACCCCTTACTCAAATCTCTGAATATGTTAGATATTAAGTCCCTGCACATACTCTCATGTGTATTTTATATATATAAAACGCTGCACTGTAATGTCAATCCTGACCTTAAAAGCTTCGTAGAAGGTTGTAACAGATCCCATGAGCACCACACCAGAAACAAATACCTATTTGATATTCCAAGAGTACGACTTAGTCAAACTAGAAATGCTTTACAAATCAAGAGACCTCGAATGTGGAATGACCTTCCCAATTATGTTAAAAACTGTACCTCTCCCAACCAGTTTAAGATAAATAAAGATAAATTTATAAGTTAAGAAAAATTCCACAAATCAACAACCCTGTTACTGACCCTGTATTTACCCAAGTCTTTCCTAAATCTAAACTTATCCAATTTATACCCATTGTTTCGTGTTCTATCTTGTGTTGACAATTTTAATACCCTATTAATATCCCCTTTGTTATATCTATTCAGGAAATTGTGGTTGATCTCGAACCCATTGATAATGTGACGACTTATACAGAATTTTGTAACTATATCATCAAGATTGTAACCAGCTTAGCTAAATGTAGTGTGGGGTTCAGTCCCTAAGCCCATATATGTGCCTCTCTAACCATTTAGGTTACAGGGCAAAAACATAAAAACAAAGGTAACTGCAGAAGGCCTATTGGCCCATACCAGGCAGCTCCTATCTATAACAGATAAACACTAAGTACTACCTAATTAACTCAATGTAACCTACCAACCTAACCCCCAAAATGTCAATCCATATCTTTTATTTTAAACAATGCTGTTTTGTTGACCAATTTGTATTTTTACTCTTTTTCTGTCATGTTTCTCCCACCCCTGTTTTTTCCCTTTTTTCTTATTTTTTCTCAACATAATTCATACTTTAATTATGCGGATCAGGACATCACCTGATCAAACACATCAAACATCGTTTGACCACCATCAAACACACACATTTCGTGTGTGTTTGACGCTCACTGATATGTACCAGCGTTGTTTTATATATGGTGCTATTCTATCTTACGCTTTGTTGCTCTTTTTTACCTACGGGCTCATAGAACATTCTATTGCGAAAACATTGGCACAAAAATGAATGACGTACATACAATAATAATGTCAGGACAGTGATATAATTATAAACTTTCAAAGCACTGTATCGCCCATGTGTCGTCTTGTCACCAATACTGGGTAACAGTTCCGCCACTTCCCACACTCTTGCGGGTGGGCAGCGACCATTATTCTACGTTTATATTCATATCACCGTGTTGGGAATTTCATTGCGAGTACATTGATACCAAAATTAACGCTGTAGGACAAGTGTGGAAGTGATAACAATCCCAAGAGTAAAAACATTTTGTTGCTCTTGGGCACTCACGGCGAGTCATCTACGTAGGTATTTATTGGGTGCTGGTATTCATATAACTTTTGGTGACCGTTTTTGCTGATTTTCTTCTAGAGAATGTTATTGCGAACACGTTGGTACCAAAATGAAATACATAGCTCGAGAACTAAGGTCAGGAGAGTAAAAAGAGTATACACATTTTTGTTTTGACGCTTAATTAAGGTTATTGTGAGTACTCATCGCCTGCCTAGAAACTGGAACTAGTAATTCCATCTATCATACATATCATACAAGAGGAGCCACACATCTATGGATCATCCAATAAAATCAGCAGACTTCTAGATGTTACTACTGCTCGGCTTAGACTCGGTTACAAGTATCTCTGGGAATTCTCATTATCTGCTGATGTAGACCTGACCAAATGTAAACTGTGTCAACAAAATTATTCGCACACCCTCCGTCACTATGTGATGGAGTGCGAAAAGATACATGAATTTAGAGACAATTCTATAACCAATGTTCCAGCGATGTGTCAATATTTCATTCAAAATGATCTGCTACCAGAAATTTTAGCCAAATATCCCCAGTTTGCTAACTGTAGATAACAACTAAGTGATTGTAACCTATCCACCGCTGCCCACTGGATGGGGGACGGTGTGCAGGACAAACATATAAATTTTGATACTAGCTCTCCACATATGTCAGTTGCTTAATTTAGAACCTGTACTTGAGGTCGATCTCGAACCCATTGTTGATGTGATGACTTATATTGAATTTTGTAACTAGCTCATCAAGATTGTAACTTGCTTAGCTAAATGAATTGTGGGGTTCAGTCCCTGAGCCCATTATGTGCCTCTGTAACCCTTTCCACAACCGCCCACAAGATGGGTATGGGGTGCATAATGGGGTGGGGTGTCTTGGCCAAACGTGCCACATCAAAACCACAAGTTGACATTGAATGTGAATTAACAATGAGACAAGTAAGATTTATACTAATACATTTATACTAACTCTGTTGAGCGTTGACCATTTATACATCAAATCTGTTGATGTGAGCACTTTAGTTTAGTCTGCCGTTTAAAGAAAAAAAGAGCATATCAATGGTATATCACAGAAAACGAATTTATCATAAACTCATGTATTTGTCTTATCATATTGAACTGCATTCATATTTTTAATATATAACAATATGAATATACAAATTTCTGTAAATCCCCTACCTTGTTGGAATCTGTGGAAATGAATGAGCAAATGTGCTGGCTGAAGGCGCTGAAGGAAACCACATTGGTTTCATTTTGGATACAAATGTCCATGGAAATTCAAAATGGAAACTAATTATATAGTTGAACCTGCAGAGACGAGTTTAAGAATCTGTGTTGAGAGTGATGGACACAGCCTTCACAATTATACTTCAGAGAATGTAAACATCTAAGCGTCATTAGAAATATGTGTAGAATAATAAACCCTACATTGTTTGAGTTAGGGAAAACACCATTTGTGATATATAGATACTATAGCTGTTCCTAAAGATTCACCCTTTTTTGCACCAGCAAGATAACATATAAGATTTTAAGAGTTGACGAATGTTAATATTCTTGTTTGATAAACTGTGAACTTGAGACATAGTTAATAAGAACATATTAACACAACAAAATGTTTTCAAAATCCTTAACACCACTTTCCAGCAACTTATATAATTTATATAAATTATTTTAGAGAATAATACATAAATTATATATTTAAACATGATATAGTGTTTAGTGGAATGTATAAGGAGTCAAATTGTGTTAAAAAGAGCAATTTTTAGAAAATTTGGAAAAATACTTTTTTCTGTTCAAATTATAACTAAATGGATTATAAAGGTTTCACTCAGCCAATATATATCATTCACAATTTATTAATGAATTTTACAAAAAAACACCATAAATTTTATATTTAAACATGTAAAAACTATTTGTTTTACATTTGGAAGAAAATAATTGTAGAAAAACAATTTATAATTAAACCTTTGTGTTTGGATTTTTTTAGTAAAAGTTTCTCAAAGGCTCTCCTGCACCATTCTCAATGCAAATCATTCCCACACCTATGGCAAGAGATAGGCGAATGTTGTGTAGATGATTTGTGTTTGCTGGGTACCCCAGACCCTCCTACCTACCTTCCTAGAAGCCCAGCCCTTATTAGCCCCCCAAGCACCCCTCCTGACCTCTTTCACCCCCCATACACCCCCCGGACCCCCCCAGACACCCCCCGGATCCCCCCGGACATCCCCCGGATCCTCCCCGCCCCCAGTCATCCCCCAGACACCCCCCAGATCCCCCGAACCCCCCTGCCCCCAGTCACCCCCCAGACACCCCCAGATCCCCCCAGACCCCCAGAGAAAGGGAGAACTCTGGTACAAGAGTTTCCATGAAGAATCTCAAGATTTGGTACACCAATGCTGATGGGGTATCTAATAAAGCAGAAGAGATAAAAGAAAGAGTGAGTGAAGCAGATCGTGACATAGTTGCAATTGTGGAAACTAAAATAAATGACATGATCTCAGATGCAATCTTTCCAGAAAGGTACCAGGTGATACGAAAAGAGAGGACACAGAGACAGGGAGGGGGAGTGGCACTCCTAATAAAGCAGAAATGGAAGTTTGAAGACCTGGGAAATCGAGTTACCAATGAGTGCACAAGCTTCATACATGGAACTCTGACAGTAGATGGGAGGAAGATTGTGATCTTGGTAATCTACAATCCCCCACCAAACAGTAGAAGACCCAGGCAGGAGTATGATGACAACAACAAGGCATGTATAGATGAACTGCAGAAGGCAGCAACACTAGCCCACAGAATGAGAGCGAAGCTGCTGATCATGGGGGACCTAAATCATGGAGAGATAAATTGGGAATCAAGGAATCCCTATGGAGGGGACGAAACGTGGGGAGCAAAATTAGTAGATGTTATAGACAGGAATTTTCTAACACAACATGTGAAGGAAGACACAAGGGAAAGAGGAGGAGATGCACCGAGCCTATTAGACCTGATTTTCACCCAGAACGTAGAAGATATCTAGAATTTAGAGCATGAAATACCTCTAGGGGCCAGTGACCATTGTGTCCTAGTCTTTGACTACATGATGGAATTCAAACTTATGACCATGGGACAAGAGAACTGGGAAAGGAGAGTTGACTACAGGAAAGGGGACTATAAGAGGATAAGGGACTATCTTGGTGAAGTGCAGTGGGAGGAAGAAATTAGAGGAAAAACAGTCCAAGATATGATGGACCTAGTCATACAGAAATGCCAGGAGGCCGAAGAGAGATTTATACCAACAGTAAAGGGAAAGAATAAGAAGGAATATAATAACCCATGGTTTAATAGACAGTGTCAGGAAGCAAAAATGGCCAGCAGGCGGGAGTGGAGGAAGTACAGAAGACAAAGGACAATGGACAACAGGATCAGATACAACAGAGCTAGGAACGATTACATTACCATAATACGAACATCGGAAAGGGACTATGAGAACGATATTGCGATCAAAGCGAAAAAACAACCTAAGTTACTACACAGTCATATAAGAAGAAAAATGTCGGTGAACGACCAAGTGACAAGACTAAGGAAGACAGAGGGGGCATATACTGAAAGTGACAAGGAAATCTGTGAGGCACTGAATGCCAGTTTCCATGGAGTGTTCACTACCGAGCCTGAGCAGCTCCCATTGTTGGAAGGGGTTACCCTAGATGAAAGACTATCAGATATAGAGGTGACAGCAGAGGAGGTAATGAAACAGTTGACAACTCTAGATGCAACTAAAGCAGTTGGACTAGACAAAGTATCACCGTGGATACTAAAAGAAGCAGCGCAGGCCCTCAGCGTGCCTCTGGCAATGATCTTTAATGAGTCACTTATGTCGGGAGAATTGCCCAGTTGCTGGAAGAAGGCAAATGTCGTGCCGATCTTCAAGAAAGGTGATAGGGAGAAGGCACTTAACTATAGACCTGTATCACTGACAAGCATCCCCTGTAAAATACTGGAAAGAATAATTAGGCTACGACTGGTTGCACACCTGGAGAACATTAGGTTTGTGAACAAACATCAACATGGGTTCTGGACAGGGAAATCGTGCCTAACAAACCTTCTGGAATTCTATGGTAAAATAACGAGGATAAGACAGGACAGAGATGGTTGGGCAGACTGCATATTTCTGGACTGCCAAAAAGCCTTTGATACAATACCGCACATGAGACTGCTGTTCAAGCTCGAGAGGCAGGCACGGGTGGGGGTAAAGGTCCTAGCATGGATAAGGAACTACCCAACAGGAAGGAACCAAAGATTTACGGTAAGGGGTGAGACGTCGAACTGGCGAACAGTAACAAATGGAGTACCGCAAGGATCGGTGCTGGGACCAATTCTATTTCTTGTATATGTTAACGACATGTTTACAGGCGTAGAGTCTTACATGTCGATGTTTGCGGATGACGCAAAGTTGATGAGAAGAGTTGTGACAGATGAGGATTGCAGGATCCTCCAAGAGGACCTGAACAGGTTGCAAAGATGGTCAGAGAAATGGCTACTGGAATTCAACACGAGCAAATGTAAAGTTATGGAAATGGGACTAGGAGATAGGAGACCTAAGGGACAGTACACAATGAAGGGGAACAGCCTACCTGTGACGACGCACGAAAGAGACCTGGGGGTGGACGTAACACCTAATCTATCTCCTGAGGCACATATAAATAGGATAACGACAGCAGCGTACTCTACACTGGCAAAAGTTAGAACATCATTCAGAAACCTAAGTAAGGAGGCATTTAGGGCGCTTTACACTGCCTACGTGAGGTCAGTCTTAGAGTATGCTGCCTCATCATGGAGTCCCTATCTGAAGAAGCATATAATGAAACTGGAAAAGGTCCAGAGGTTTGCAACGAGACTTGTCCCAGAGCTACGAGGGATGGGGTATGAGGAGCGCCTGAGGGAACTGTGCCTTACGACACTAGAAAGAAGACGGGAGTGGGGGGACATGACAGATACATATAAGATACTCAGAGAGATTGACAGAGTGGACATAGACGAAATGTTCACACGGAATAGTAACAGAACGAGGGGACATGGATGGAAGCTTGAAACTCAGATGAGTCACAGAGATGTTAGGAAGTTTTCTTTTAGCGTGAGATTAGTGGGAAAATGGAATGCACTTCAGGAACAGGTTGTGGAAGTAAATAGTATTCATAATTTTAAAACCAGGTATGATAGGGAAATGGGACAGGAGTCATTGCTGTAAACAACCGATGCTCGAAAGGCGGGATCCAAGAGTCAATGCTCGATCTTGCAGAAACAAATATGTGAGTACACACACACACACACACACACTAATAAGAATAAATAAGAATAGGGGGAACAAGTTCCTGAAGATTGCATAACCCAACATAGATGGAGTAAGATCGAAGATACTGGAGTTAAGTGATGTAATACAGCTCCAGACACCAGACATTGTTGCACTCACGGAGACAAAACTTGAAGATGTTATTTTAAATGAGGTCATATTCCCAAGGGGCTACTCAATTTGGAGACGGGACAGAAAAATTAGGAAAGGCGGTGGCGTTGCTGTGCTGGTGAAAGAACACCTAAAGGTGAACGAAATAATGACTGCCAATCCACAAGAAGTTGACATAATAGCACTAGAGATCTGCCATGAGGATGATAAACTAATGATCATAAATGCATATAGTCCACCACCAAGCAGCACATGGTCAAAGGAGGAGCTAGATTGTAAACGAGAAGGTCTTATAACAATAATGAGAGAGATCATAGCGAGAGCGGATAACGATAGTTCACGACTGTTGATAGTTGGCGACTTCAACTTGAAATCCATAGATTGGGAAGCATATGAAGCTAAAACAGAAGATTTTTGGACGTGTAAATTTGTAGACCTCATCCTAGAAACATTCTTGTATCAACATGTTAAACAAGCTACGAGGATGAGGAAAGGGGACGCTCCCTCCATGCTAGATTTGATATTTACCAGGAAGGAGGAAGAAATATTTGACATTCAGTACCTTCCTCCCTTGGGTAAAAGTGACCATGTCTTTTTGGGAATAAAGTATGCAATACGTTATAATCTGGAAGAAAATATGAAGGTTGGTGAAATTGAAAAACCTGACTTTAGGAGAGGACATTATGGCAACCTTAGAATTTTTTTTAGTGAGTATAATTGGACAGACTTGTTGCTAGGCAAGGAATGAATGAGATGTATGTCAAGTTTTGTTAAATATATGATAAAGGCACAAAAAAAATTATACCAAAACAGAGATGCAGAACTAGGAAACAGGATTGGTTCAGCAGAAAGTGTGAGAGGGCCAGATACAAAAAGACACAAAAATAGAATCAATACAGGAAGAGGCCAAACCCCAAACATACCAGCGATACAAAGATGCGAGAAACAGCTACACGGCAGTGATTAGAGAGGCAGAAAGAAATTTTGAAAAAGGGATTGCAGACAAATGTAAAATAGAACCAGGTCTATTCAATAAATTCATGAACAACAAATTGCAGGTAAAGGATAATATTCAGAGGTTGAAAATGGGAAATAGATTCCCGGAAAATGAAAAGGAAATGTGTGAAACATTAAACGAAAAGTTCCAAAGTGTGTTTGTACAAAATGAAATCTTCAGGGAACCAGATTCAATAGGAATTCCAGAGAACAACATAGAGCACATAGAGGTGTCTAGAGACGAAGTGGAAAAAATGTTCAAGGAGCTAAATAAGAACAAAGCAGTTGGTCCAGATGGAGTTTCACCATAGGTTCTGAGAGAATGTGCACCTGAGCTCAGCATTCCACTTCAACAGATTTTTCAGGCATCCCTGTTTACAGGAGTTGTAGCTGATGTGTGGAAAAAGGCTAATATAGTTCCAATCTACAAAAGTGGAAGCAGGGAAGACCCCCTTAATTATAGACCGGTATCATTGACAAGTGTAATACTCAAAATATTGGAAAAAATAATTAAAACTAAATGGGTAGAACACCTGGAGAGAAATGATATAATATCAGACAGACAGTATGGTTTTCGATCTGGAAGATCCTGTGTATCGAATTTACTTATTTTCGAGCAACATGATATATTAGTTTCGAGCAATGATCGAGCAACAGAGATATTACAGGAAAGAGATGGTTGGGTTGACTGCATCTATCTGGACCTAAAAAAGGCTTTCGACAGAGTTCCACATAAGAAGTTGTTCTGGAAACTGGAAAATATTGGAGGGGTGACAGGTAAGCTTCTAACATGGATGAAAAATTTTCTGACTGATAGAAAAATGAGGGCAGTGATCAGGGGCAATGTATCGGACTGGAGAAATGTCACAAGTGAAGTATCACAGGGTTCAGTTCCTGCACCAGTCATGTTTATTGTCTACATAAATGATCTACCAGTTGGGATACAGAATTATATGAACATGTTGATGATGCTAAGATAATAGGACGGATAAGAAACTTAGATGATTTGCATGCCCTTAAAGATGAACTGGACAAAATAAGTATATGGAGCACCACTTGGCTGAGATCTAGAGAAAGAAAGAGATCTAGGGGTAGTTCTAGATAGAAAATTATCACCTGAGGACCACATAAAGAATATTGTGCGAGGAGCCTATGCCACGCTTTCTAACTTCAGAATTGCTTTTAAATACATGGATGGCGATAAACTATAGAAATTGTTCACGACTTTTGTTAGGCCAAAGCTAGAATATGCAGCGGTTGTGTGGTGCCCATATCTTAAGAAGCACATCATCAAACTAGAAAAGGTGCAAAGACATGCTACTAAGTGGCTCCCAGAACTGAAGGGCAAGAGCTACGAAGAGAGGTTAGAGGCATTAAATATGCCAAAACTGGAAGACAGAAGAAAAAGAGGTGATATAATCACTACCTACAAAATAGTAACAGGAATTGATAAAATCGATAGGAAAGATTTCCTGAGACCTGGAACTTTAAGAACAAGAGGTCAAAGATTTAAACTAGCTAAACACAGATGCCGAAGAAATATAAGAAAATTCACTTTCACAAACAGAGTGGTAGACAGTTGGAACAAGTTAGGTGAGAAGGTGGTGGAGGCCAAGACCGTCAGTAGTTTCAAAGCGTTATATGACAAAGAGTGCTGGGAAGACGGGACACCACGAGCGTAGCTCTCATCCTGTAACTACACTTAGGTAATTACACTTATGTAATTACGAGTGTGTGTGTGTGTGTGGTGGTGAGGTGCTGGTCCTCTCTTGCAGGGCCAGCACCTCACCCCCACCTTGTGAAGCTAACAAGAAATCCAGCTGGTATTGCCCCATTGTCGACCAAGCAGCTGTGACATGCCTAGAAGCTGTGACAACATGACACTGCCTGACTTAGAGGTGTAGCAGTTCCCCCATGCAGGTGACTTCCATTAGCAACCCCAAAGTCAGCAAATGGCACACGTTTCACACCGCAGGCCCTCCGATTTGCCGTGGCTCTCTGCCTCACGGCCCCAATCCACACCGAATACAGTTATATTCGGCGAGGCAGTGACCGACAGGTATTGACAACATGGCCTTCTCTGCCAAAAGTCATGAGGATCGCATACAAGACACAGCGAGGTTAATGACTTTAATATGAGAAGCCTTACCACAGCTGATTGTCCCGCAGAGAGAGAGAACCCCGTTACCTAATGCCGCGCAACTCTGATGATCAAAGAAGTGGATAGGCAGCGTGGAAGCGCCTGAACTACAGTGAGGGCCAACAAGCGCACCCTGAGGGGCTCCCTCAGCTATGATTGGGGGTTGGTGGGTGGGGGGGCCGATGGGATGTTTGCGGTCAGACGACGGGGTTGTCCCGTGTGTAAGTATTTATGAAAACATCCCTGAAAACTAGATACCTCAGCTCTCAGGAAACAGGTATCGTGTTTTAAGTGCATCGAGTCCACAGTGAACCAGATTACAAGTGTACAATATTGTGCAGTGATATATCTCGAAATTATACAAACGTGTTAGTGTCACCCCTCTGCCACCCCTCCTCCCCCCTCTCCCATACCCTCAAGTGTGTACCGTCACCTAACCTACGAGTCGAGAGGTGCCAGTCCCCCCCCCCAACCCCACCCAACTGCATCTGCTATTTCCCTGTGTCCACCCCCCACGCTACGTCCGCCCAGGGCCCGCCCAACGCCCGCCCAGCACCCATCCAGCGCCCGCCCAGCGCCCACCCAGCGCCCGCCCATCATCCGACCAGCGCCCACCCATCATCCGCCCAGCGGCCACCCAGCACCTGCCTAGCACCCGCCCAGCGCCTGCCGATGTCGCAGGTCACGACTGACAGCTAGGCTTCTCTCAGCCAAGAGGAGCCATCAATCGCCGACAGGTACGGCACATGCCAAGTGTGTGACAAGGTGTGGAATCTCAAGCGTAACGGGGGATGTGAGCAAGCATGGTCACAACGGAACCTATTGTTCGGGCATGTGGCGCCCTCCCAAAGAGAGTATCAATCAGGATCCCACACCAGCAGTCAGGGAAAACACCTCCAACAGCTTCATTTCGACTGAGAACCTATTAGAAGCTATCAAAGCAACATCGGTTGGAACCTTGCAGCACATCCCCAAAGCTGCGCGCCCCCAAGCGGTAGCCAAACTATCCAGCCTCTTGAAGAAGGTCAATGACTCTCCCAGAACCATCAAAGCCTGGCACAACTTTCTCCTGTTTGGAAACAAATGCCTAGCTGTCCCTGCTAGGAGAGACAAATCACTAGCTTCCTCAGTCATTATTACTAGTGGTTTGCAGTGGTTGAACCCCATGCACAGATACCATAATTAAGATAGGGATAGATTATTGCATAATATAGAGAGATAAGAGCAGAGTCAGGTACATAATATCTGATTTTGGAGAGTATACCAACTGTTTTAGAGACTTTCTTAGTTATGTGTTGGATGTGGGTACTGAAGTGGAGTCTCTTGTCTAGGAATAGGCCGAGAAACTTTCCATCATTTTTATTGCTAATGTTTACATTGTCTATCTAAAGCTGAATTGCATTTGTAGATTTGCTTCCAAATAAGATGTAGTAGGTCTTTTCTATGTTAAGTGTTAGTTTGTTGGTTGACATCCATAAGTGGACTTTTTTTAGTTCATTATTAACAACATTATTTAGTGTATGTGGGTTGGGGTCAGAGTAGATGAGGGAAGTATCATCAGCAAACAAAATAGGTTTCAGAATGTTAGAGACATTAGGCAGATCATGGATGTATATAAGAAATAGGAGAGGCCCCAAAATGCTGCCCTGTGGCACTCCACCGGTTATTGGTAGAGTGGGAGAGGTTATATTGTTGATGGCTACACATTGGTGTTTATCACTAAGATAAGATTGGATATAGTCCAGTGTATGGCCTCGGATTCCATAATGATGGTGTTTACGTAAGAGGTAATTGTGATTAACAGTATCAAAGGCCTTTCTCTGGTCAATGAAGAGTCCAATCGGAAACTCATTTTTGTCAAGAGCTAAGTAAATTATATCAAGGAGACTAATAATTGCATCGTTGGTACTCTTTTGGGAGCGGAAGCCAAACTGACAGGGGCTAAGAATGTCGAATTTTACGAGATATTAGTAGAGCTGTTTGTAGATAATTTTTTCAAATACTTTTGATAGTATGAGTAGGTTTGATATTGGTCTATAATTGTTTATGTCCGCCGGATTACCTCCTTTATGAACTGGGGCTACTCTTGCTTTTTTAAGGATATCAGGGAAGGTATGACACTCAAAGGATTTGTTGAACAGCAGAGCTATAGGTGGCGCAAGGGCGTGGGAGGTGCTCTGGTATACAATGGATGGGATTTCACTGATGTTCCCAGCTTTGGTTTTTAGTGAGTGTATGATGGACACAACATCTGTCGGGCTGACTGGTAAAAGGAGAAGAGAGTTTGGATAGCTGCCTGAGAGATATGTGTTGATATGTGTCTGAGTCTGTGGGATTTTACTGGCAAGGTTAGCACCAACCGATGAAAAGAAGCTATTAAATTCATTCGCTATTTCTAAATCAGATGACGGTGTAAGGCCATCCTTAGAGAGTGTTATCTGGTTGTGGGAGTGTTGTTTAGTTCCTAGGATATTAGAGATGGTTTTCCATGTGCTTTTCATGTTGCCTTTTGCTTCTTTGAATCTAGTCTCATAATATGAAAGTTTAGCTTTTCTTATGATACTGGTAAGCACTAATGAGTACCTCTTAACTACTTCCTTTGTAACTAGGCCAATCCTAAATTTCTTTTCATATTCATGTTTTTTTGTTGATTGATTTAATTATGCCACTTGTGAGCCACGGTTTTTTTTTCTTTTATCAGTTACTTGTTTGGTAAGGAGGGGACAGTGAGTGTTGTAGAGGCTAAGAGTTTTGGAGAGAAAGAGGTTAGTTATTGAGTTTATATCCTGTGTATTATTAAATTCAGATTCCCAGTTAATATTGTGAAGTGCATTAGAGAGATTGCCTAAAGCTGATTCACTGTGTAGCCTGAAAGAGAGTTTCTTGCTTTCTGGTGGTGCTGTGTCCATGTTTGCTATGAGGAAGGTAGGATAGTGGTCAGTTGTTCTGTCATAGATTACCCCAGATGTAAGGGGAGCTGTTATATTAGTCCATAAGTGATCCAGGGTAGTGACAGATGTTTGAGTGACTCCGGTGGGCTTGGTGATTGTGGGGATTAGCATACAGGAGTGCATGCTGTTACGGAAATAGTCAACTTGAGGGTTGTTTTGAAGACCCAGGTCAATATTGAAATCACCTCCCAGAATGATGTGATTTTTGTTGAGATTGTTATTTATGATAAGATTCCTTAGGTTGTCTGAGAATGAAGCTACGTTGGTATTAGGAAATCTATAGATGGCACCGATAGTCAGGGAGGATTTAAGGGATTTACTGGAGAACTTGGCAAAGGTATATTCACAATAGTCGTCTCTATCACTAATGACATTATTGCAGATGAAGGTATCTTTGTAATATATTGCTGTGCCACCTCCTTTTTTGTTAGGCCTGTAGTTATGAATGACTTTATAACCAGCTAAATTGTAGAGTTGGATATAGTCATTGCTTAGCCAAGTTTCTGTTAAAATGATGAATGATAATTTAGTACCTAGTGCTGTGAGTAGTGCATTTATATTATTAAAATGTTTACCAAGTGACCTAACATTTTGGTTGTAAATTGATAAGCAGGTGCTATTTAGGAGTTTGTTTTTTGCAAGATTTGCTGTGTAATACCTACAATAATGATGATCAATGTGCTGATTTGTGTGGGTATGGGACAGAAGATTTCGATCAGGATCAATATCAGTAAGCATATAGATACAATAATGTCACGATACAATAAGATAAGCATTTACAGGAATAGTTAAATACCAGATCTGCTGTAAATAGAAAGTAATTATAGCAAAACACAACAATAAACGTAGATACACAAAAAATAGAAACAATTAGAAGTAGAGTAAAGATCCCCGTAGATAGCCAGGAAGGATACAGTAGTTAGGTTAAGAGAGAAGAAAAAATCAGTAGACTGACAAGAATAATATATAGCAAAAAATAAAGAGACAATTAATAATTGTAAAGAAAAAAATAATATTAAGAATAAATTATTTAATAAAGCTTAGTTGTGAACCTATAATTAGTATGAACTTAAGAAAACAAAATGAGCTCAATAATTAATTATAATAAATGATGTATAAATCAAATTACAATTAAGTTTAAAAATTAAAAAAAAATAACAGGGTAAGATTATATTTATGAGCAAGATTTTACTAAGACACTGAGGTAAATGCTTACACAAATACTAAGTCTGCTATAATTAGAGAATAATTATAGCAAAACACAACAATAAATGCAAGTAAACAAAAGAATTGAAACAATTAGAAGCAGGATTAAGATCACTAGATAGCGTTGAAGGATACACAAGTGTGGTGGAGAGAACAAAATATCAGTAGAGACTGTCAAGATGAATATATAAAAAATTTGACAAATGATGAATGTAAAGTAAAATAATCTTAAAGATAATTATCTATATAAGCTTAGTTTTTAACCTATAATTAATATGAACTTAATTAAGAGAACAAAATGATATCAATAATTAATTTCAATAAATGACATAAATCAGGACAATTAAATTTAAAATTTAAAAAGAATAGGGTAAGATTAGATTTAAGAGTAAAAGTTTACAATGATACTGATGTAGATGATTGCATAAGTGCATGGAGACTTGACTCAGTACTTAGGAAATTATATGAATGAGAGAACATTAGGTAAATGGTAAGGCAGAGACAGCACCTTGGACAAGGTTAGATTAAGTTAGGTTAGGCTCAGGCACTCAAAGAGTTATTTTAAGTATTGGCATTGGTCGGGTTCAGGTTTTCAGATATACCACAATCACTAAAGTAGTCCAGTAGTTGTTGGTCACACTTTATTTCATATCTTTTTCCTGCACTTTCCTTCTTTGCAATGATCGTTCCATTCCTAGTGTAGCACTGCTTGATAAGACCAGGGTTTTGTTTGCGAATTTTACGCAGCCTGAAGAGGAGGGATCCACGCTGCTTTGTAAGGCACTCATTTGCATAGAGGTTGGTTTTTTGCTTAGCAGCTGATTGTATGAGGTCAAACTTAACAGAGGGATTTGCAAGTTTGATGAGCATTCTCAACAGTTTTCCTAGAGAGATTCTAATCCTAGAGAGATTCTATTCTAAATTGTTTTCCTAGAGAGGACAACCAGGCACCCCTCCCCACCCTGCCAAAAACACCCACCGCAGGAAAGATATCAACAGTAGAACCGATGCATCCAAAATCAGAGCTACTGTCAGCAAGAAAATAGAAGACGGCAACACAATAGGGGCAATCAGAGTCATCATCAGTGAAGACACAGTTGCCACCAGGAATGCCAATACAGCACAAGCCCTGAGAGAAAAACACTAACCCAGAGCTCCTCGTGATGACAGTGTTCCCCTAGTCGGTGCCAACAGAGCGGAACCCCTGTGTGTGCTCGAATCCGTGGTGCATAAAGCAGCTTTATCCTTCCCACCGGGATCAGCAGGTGGGTTCACAGGACTAAGACCCAACCACATCAAACAAATGCTCAACCCTGCACAGGGAGACATTGCTCAGGGCTTCCTGGTGGAACTAACTAGATTAGCCAACACATGTCTAGCTGGCAACATACCAGAGACCATACGGCCTCTCTTTTTTGGCGCTACCCTCTGTGTCCTGAGGGAAAAAGATGGAGGAATCAGACCGATAGCTGTGGGCAATTCACTCCGGCGCCTCGTCGCTAAGGCTGCTTCTAGAACAGTTAGTCAGGCAGCAGCCGACATGCTGAAGCCAAAACAGCTTGGGTTTGGCATTTCCCAAGGGTGTGAGGCAGCGGCTCATGTAGCTAGAGCCTACATTGCCAACATTACGGATGAAAAAGCCCTGATAAAGCTGGACTTCAAAAATGGTTTCAATCTGGTTAGAAGGGATGCAGTACTCAGTGCGGTTCATCGCCTTTTTCCTTCCCTCTACCCATTTGTAAACTCATGCTACAGCAGGAATCTAACTCTGCTATTTGGGGAACATGAAATTGAATCACTAGAAGGAGTCCAACAGGGTGACCCCCTTGCTCCTTTTCTTTTCTGCCTAGTCATCAAGGAAGACACTGATAACCTGTCCAGTGAGCTCAATATTTTGTTTTTGGACGATGGTACTCAAGCTGGCTCCCCCAGACTCACTCTTGGATGCCATAAGAATAATTCAGGACCAAGGAGCAAGTCAAGGCCTCACCCTGAACTCTTCCAAGTGCGAAATAACCTCCACCAACCAGCACATAATAGAGCGAATAAAGGTTGTTTTGCCTGACATTCATACAACCATCCCTGAGGACAGCACACTCCTGGGTGCTCCTCTTGGAAGGAATGCCATCGACGAGGTCCTTGGCAAGAAGATCACTGACCTGAAGAGGATGAACGAGAGGTTTGAAGACATCGATGCTCATGATGCACTTTACCTCATCACCAGATGCTTGTTCCTCCCCAGGCTGACCTACTTTCTACGATGTTCGCTATCTTTCATTAATATTAAATTAGAAGAGTACGACAACTTGCTGAAATAAATGCTAGAAAAAGCCCTCAACCTTTCTCTCAGTGACTTACAGTGGAAACAGGCCTCCCTTCCTGTCAGACTCGGGGGCCTCGGCGTGCGCACAGCAACACAAATTGCTGTACCAGCGTTCCAGTCATCTTCAGTGGCGTCCGACAACTTGGTGAAGGAAATCCTACCTGAACACCTAGCTCAACGGGCAGGGATACATGATCCCATCTTTATAGAGTGCACAACCAAATGGGTCTTTCTCGCAGGACCAGCACCCCAACCACTGCCTTCTGAAGCCCATAAGCAATCCAGCTGGGATTGTCCCATTGCCGACCAAGAAGCTGCGACAACACCACTGCCCGACTTAGAGCTGTAGCAGCTCCCCATGCAGGTGACTTCCTATTAGCAACCTCAAAGTCAGCAACCGGCACCCGTCTCACACCGCAGGCCCTCCGAATTGCCGTGGCTCTCCGCCTCGCTGCCCCAATCCACACCGAATACAGGTGTATTTGCGGCAAGGCAGAGGCCGACAGGTACGGACGGCATGGCCTTCTTTGCCAAAGGACCGGAGGATGGCATGCAAGACACTGCGAGGTTAACGACATTATTAAGAGAAGCCTTACCACAGCCGGTTGTCCAGCAGAGAGAGAGCCCCGTTACCTAATGTCCCGCAATTCTGATGAGCCTGTCGGTCGTCCAGATGGAATCACGGTGAACCACTGTAAGAATGGTAAATAGTTGGTGTGGGACTACACTTGCGTTTCAACTTTAGCCAACACCTATGTTGACTTCAGTGCTACACAAGCAGGAGGTGCTGCCAATCACCGGAAAAAAGCCAAGTCACGTAAACACAGAGACCTTGAGCACCACTACAATTTTGTCCTCATTGTCTCAGAGACACTTGGTGCCTGGGGTAAAAGTGCTGTTAGTTTTTTTGAAGGAGTTGGGGTCCAAGATAATTGAAACTACTAGAGACCCTAGAGCTGCCAGTTTTCTCTTTCAGCGCCTTAATGTGGCGATCCAGAGAGGAAATGCTCACTGCGTTCATGGATCCTGCCCGCCATCTGAGGAGCTGGAAGAGCTCTACAACTTGTGACAAGTAGCCTTGTACCCTGCATGTAACCAATGTTGTATCCCGTTTTGTGTAATGAAATTTTCAAAAGCAGTTAGATATATATACATACATACCAAAAGAATAGGGGTGGTAAGAAAAAAAAATATTAAAGTGTTCAGTGAAGATCCACAAGGTCTTCTTTGAGTACTCTTTATTTTCATCTCCGAGGCTATGGGTCCCTACACTTGCACCAGAGGTGGTACGCCTTCTAGGTAAAAAATAATATTTATATACATATATATACATATATATACATATATATATATATATATATATATATATATATATATATATATATATATATATATATTGTGACGGTGTTCCCCCCCTTATAATTCTCCCACGCCTGCAGTAAGAGTCATGTCTACTTTTCCCAAGCGTTCTCTACGTTGCAGGCTACAATTTGATATATGGGAGAGAGTGAAGTGTTCTCGGAGAGCCGAGAAATTTGTGAAATAGTAATGTTTTGGCCTGTGGTTTAGGCCCTTTAGGGAGCCAAGATGGCGCTTACCTCCCGGATCTCCCGCCAAAACCGTGTGACGTCAGTGGCACCGGATTGGTCACCGACAGCAATGTGGCACCGGGAGCCAATGATAACTTCCCATAGCGAAAGTGACGTCACGAAGGAAGGGGGTCCGGCCAGCGCGCCGGGCTGGCGCCAGCAGTCAGACACGACGCGTCATAGAGGTCGGACGTGCGACGAGTGGTCCTGTCTGTCGGACAGTTGTTTCCCACTACCGTGGATTTACGCGTCACCGGAAGTCCGCCAGTACTCTGAGAAGTCTTCCCTAGTTCATGTGTTGAACCAGAAGAGGGAATTGACGGTTATTTGAGCAACAAGTGCTCCAGTCAGGTACTGTGCCAGTAGCAGTGAAGCCGTGCAGTGACGTATATTGACGTCTGTGGCAATTCACCAGTTCGTGACAGCGTAGTGGCTGACAGAGCCACTGGGTAGCTGAGGAAGAGAGGACTATTTGGGGAAACCGAACGACTGTAGCTGAGACGTAGGCGACAGCCGTTGCTGGGAGAAGACGACGGCCAGGAGACCGACTCCAACCTTCAAGAAGTTAAGTAGGAGGACGGACCTGCAGTGAGGAGGCACGGAGACGACGCGCTAAACGGTGGGACGACGAGAGGCTCTGGTAGGACACGACGACGTGTAGTGTGGGGGCGCTCCCGACACGAGGACCAGGAGCTACATCTCGACTCTCATCGGAGGATAGGGTGAAGTAGGTGGTTCTAGTTCCCTCCCCATTCCCCTTTAGTTAGCTATGTTATTTGGCTATATTTTCTAGCCTGAAGATTTTATATGTCGTGAGCAAGTCTCACCCATGTCACGATAAAGCACCAGTGTGCTAGACAGTACTATCAAGAGTACTTGTAATATTCATGTTGATTATTGGAGTGTACAGGCACCAGGAACCAGTGATAAATTTACTGTGTTGTGTATATCTTTCTATAGATTTTGATATGAACATATAGTGGTAAAATATATATAAGATTATGCCAGTATTTGGAGGTTAGGCTATGTGCCCAGAAACTATTTATTTTCCATGTATTGATGATTGATTTATATACCATATATATGTCTATGTTCATTCAGTGAATAATCATTTGTGAGTACAGTGAATTATTGCGTTATCGCCCACGAGAGAAAGTACTGAAAACTCCCGTGTTAATATTTCATAATATATTGTTGGATAAATAACAGTGTAAGACCATTACAGTGAATCATTGTAGAATTGATTGTAGAAAAGACTGTTTGAGCCTGAGTACAGTGTAACTGAGTAATCCGGTTTATTTAGCCAATATCGAGTGTGCGAGTTTCTAGTAATATTGGAGAATTTAACGAAACAGCGAATCTAGAAAACAAGCAAAGTTCGCGCGGAGCGGCCATTGCGATCAGCTGTTCTTGACACTTGATGAGGAAGGGAGATGTTGCCACCTTATGATCACATAATATCCGTGGGAATTATCGGCCGCGTCAGGATCAGTTGATTAATTGATTATTGTTTGGCTTTGTGACATCTTTCATACATTTTAAGTAAAATACAAAACTCTCTTTGTGTTTTTATCATCCCCTCCATTGATCTTGTGGCTATACTATACCTGTAAGCATAGAGTGATAACAATAAGTACCTGCCTGATTCCTGATCTTTGAGTATGACCTTGCCAAGGCTACCACTGAATACACCAGTCCACTGATGGTGTTACTGGCCACCTTAAACACCAGTTGGCGATCTTGTGAATAACCGTAGAGCCCTATTGTTGGGGAGGGCACACGACAGTCGATGTGATCGAGTCGTGTTCTCACTCTTTCTTAATAAGAGGCCGTTAAGATTGACTGGGAGACTCTCCTGGCGTGCAGTGGCGCCGTGAGGATCGAGGGAAGACCCGCAGGGCTACGGTGAGTTACCTTGAGCATAACTATTGCTCACCCCAGAGTAAGAGTAGAGAATAATAGAGAGGTGGAAACCCCAACAATATATATATATATATATATGTCGTACCTAGTAGCCAGAACTCACTTCTCAGCCTACTATGCAAGGCCCGATTTGCCTAATAAGCCAAGTTTTCATGAATTAATGTTTTTTCGTCTACCTAACCTACCTAACCTAACCTAACCTAGCTTTTTTTGGCTACCTAACCTAACCTTACCTATATATATAGGATAGGTTAGGTTAGGTAGGGTTGGTTAGGTTCGGTCATATATCTACGTTAATTTTAACTCCAATAAAAAAAAATTGACCTCATACATAGTGAAAAGGGTAGCTTTATCATTTCATAAGAAAAAAAGTATAGTAAATATATTAATTCTGGAAAACTTGGCTTATTAGGCAAATCGGACCTTGAATAATAGGCTGAGAAGTGAGTTCTGGCTACTAGGTACGACATATATATATATATATATATATATATATATATATATATATATATATATATATATATATATATATATATATATATATATATATATATATATATATATATATTATTAAATATGACCGAAAAAGTAAGATTAATAATTCTAACACGAATTTTCTCAATCTTTCGTACATTTCTTTTCACTGTTGGTGGTAATTCAAAAATCAATTCTCCAAAATTCATTTTTATTTCTAGTCTGACGCGACACTTGAGCGCGTTTCGTAAAACTTATTACATTTTCAAAGACTTTAGTTAACACATACACAACTGAATAGAACTTACACATCTCCGATTTTGTTTATATCTACATTTGAGTGAGGTGGATGGGGTGAGGTGGTATTTAATAAGGTATCAATTTCATCAACACAAGCCAGAACATGAAACAATGGGTATTGAATAGAAGTGATTGTAGAAAGCCTATTGGTCCATATTTCTTGATGCTTCTATATTGGAGCGGAGTCTTGAGGTGGGTAGAATATAGTTGTGCATTAATTGGCTGTTGATTGCTGGTGTTGACTTCTTGATGTGTAATGCCTCGCAAACGTCAAGCCGCCTGCTGTCCTGTATCTATCGATGATTTCTGTGTTGTTTACTAGGATTTCTCTGGCGATGGTTTGGTTGTGGGAAGAGATTATATGTTCCTTAATGGAGCCCTGTTGCTTATGCATCGTTAAACGCCTAGAAAGAGATGTTGTTGTCTTGCCTATATACTGGGTTTTTTGGAGCTTACAGTCCCTAAGAGGGCATTTGAAGGCATAGACGACGTTAGTCTCTTTTAAAGCGTTCTGTTTTGTGTCTGGAGAGTTTCTCATGAGTAGGCTGGCCGTTTTTCTGGTTTTATAGTAAATCGTCAGTTGTATCCTCTGATTTTTGTCTGTAGGGATAACGTTTCTATTAACAATATCTTTCAGGACCCTTTCCTCCGTTTTATGAGCTGTGGAAAAGAGGTTCCTGTAAAATAGTCTAATAGGGGGTATAGGTGTTGTGTTGGTTGTCTCTTCAGAGGTTGCATGGCGTTTCACTTTCCTTCTTATGATGTCTTCGACGAAACCATTGGAGAAGCTGACCAAACTAAATTCCAAAGGGTAACGAAAGACACTACAGCCGAATTGAAAGCAAAGGTCAACAGACTAATCGAAACTGTGAACGCCAAGAAATCAGGACTCCACCTGCCAAAGATTATTGGGGAATATAAACCTGGATATGGGTATGGAAATATGAAGACACACAAGCCTGGAAACCCACTTCGGCCAATCATTAGCCAGATACCCACACCCACGTACAGACTAGCGAAGCGACTCAACGGCCTGCTGACTCCTTATGTTCCTTACACCTTCAGCCTGAAGTCGACAAAGGAATTTGTTGACTTACTGCTGGGCACACGGGCCACAGGAATAAGAGCCTCGTTGGACGTAGAATCGCTGTTCACTAACGTACCAGTGGACGAGACAATCGGGATGATAGCCGACAGAGTGTATCGTGATCCAGCCTGTACTCCTCTTGACATACCAGAAAATATTCTAAGGAAACTACTCCAAGCTTGTACTAAAGAGGCACCCTTCTTGAGCTCGGATGAGCACATGTATAAGCAAGTAGATGGGGTCGCCATGGGTTCTCCTCTATATATATATATATATATATATATATATATATATATATATATATATATATATATATATATATATATATATATATATATATATATATATATATATATATATATATATATATATATATATATTTATATATATATATATATATATATATTATATATATATATATATATATATATATATTTTTATATATATATATATTTATATTTATATATATATATATATATATATATATATATATATATATATATATATATATATATTTATATTTATATATATATATATATATATATATATATATATATATTTATATATATATATATATATATATATATATATATATATATATATATATATATATATATATATATATATATATATATATATATATATATATATATATATATATATATATATATATATATATATATATATATATATATATATATATATATATATACAATGGAAGGGAGTACCACCTCTAGCTGGAAGAAGGGGGACCCATAGCCTCGGAGGAAACCACGCATAACGCATTAGAGGGAATGTTTAGATCCCCTCCAATACAGTTTCTGTGTGCTTTTCTCCTACCACCCCCTTCCTTTTTTTATTTTTTGTGCTTTATTATGAATTTGATGGTTACAAGATATACATGGGTTGATACAAAAATAATAATGCAAAAAGGTGCTTAAAGGTTATGGACCTCTTGAAAAACACAACAATGGGAATCATTGATGAATGTCACAGACGGGTTCGATCATTGTTGCAAGTCAAACACTTCTTCGAATTCCTCTGAAGTTGGACTAGTGCCCAAGATGCATCAGGCATTTCCCCTCTGAATCGCAACACTGAGGCGCTGGAACAAGATACTTTTTGCTCTCTGGTCTTTTGTAGCGCTGATCAATTTGTCCCCCAATTCCTTTAGAAACTTCAATGCACATTTTCCTCACGAACCGAGGGTCTCCGAGCCGATCGGAACAAAGCTGTAGCAGTGTGCTAGACCTCTGTATTTAATAATTTTCTGCGATTCCCTGAAAGAAGCAGCACCACCGCTTTCACATGTGCTGTAGTGGAGGTAGGTACTGGCCAGTGTGGCAGCGCACGTCTAGTCCCATACCACTTGCTTACCATCCTTCCAAGGTAGCAAGGTGACCCCATCAGGGCGCTTCTGAGGGTCGTTAGGTCTGGATAAGTGTGGTTCTCTTTGTGCCGGGCAGCGGGCTGTGGCGAGGCTCCTCTTGATGATGTCGTTGACTTCTTCATGTCTTGCAATTTTACCCTGTGATTTACGACATACCAGACCATGACGACCATATTGGTCTGCCATCGCAGTTCCGCAGATGCACCTATGTTCGGTGAGGATGGGGGCGGCAAGGCGAAGGGCAACTCCAATGCGGAGAGCGTCATGACTGAGGCGAGTTCCCAGGGCTGCATTGGGCACAGCAAATAAAAAATCCCCGGCGTGGGGTGCTGTTACCGCTAGGAGGCGGCCTTTGTTTTCAGCATCAGCGTTGTCAATCATTGCTGTGACAGTCTTTTCCATTATGGGGCTATCCCAGTGGGCCTGCTTGTGGTCTTTTGGGACTTGTGGTCGGGGTTGAGGGTGTGCAATGGTGTCCCATTGTCTGGCTGCTTCGATGAACGTTTGATCATGAGTTCCCGCTGTCTCTCTCATACGCTCTGGTAGGATCTGCTACCAATTCGTTGGCTGCTGTACATGAGGATAAGAATGCTGGAAGTGCTACCTCAGTTGCCTTTCGTATGCCTATCCCTCCAAATCTCACTGGTAGTGTTGCTTGGTCCCACTGACTGTCATCTAAATCTAGGTTGAGCGCCTTCCTGAATATTGACCTGAGGAGCTCATCATATTGATTTATATATATATTTATATATATTTTTATATAAAAAATATATAAAAATATTTTTATATATAAAATAAAATATATATTTTATATTTTGATATATATATATATATATATATATATATATATATATATATATATATATATATATATATATATATATATATATATAACTGAAAACTTATATAACTTATATAAAGTTATATATATATAACTGAAAATGGTCCTGGGGACCATTCAGGCTTGTTTGCATATATATATATATATATATATATATATATATATATATATATATATATATATATATATATATATATATATATATATATATATATATATATATATATATATATATATATATATATATATATATATATATGCTTGTTCGCATTTGTGTTCCTCACGTGTGCCCCAAAGAATGAGGTGATTTGGTAAAATGCTATGCCCAAGATAATTATCCGAGTGCCGGCGGTGGGGTGGTTCATATAGCCTCGGCTATCACCTCATTATGTCCGGTCGTGATGGTCAAGTGGATTAAGGCGTCTTGTACATACCAGTTGTGTTGCTTCTGGGAGTATGGGTTCGAGTCACTTCTGGGGTGTGAGTTTTCAGTTGCATATGTCCTGGGGACCATTCAGGCTTGTTCGCATTTGTGTTCCTCACGTGTGCCCTAAAGAATGAGGTGATTTGGTAAAATGCTATGCCCAAGATAACTATCCGAGTGCCGGCGGTGGGGTGGTTCATATAGCCTCGGCTATCACCTCATTATGTCCGGTCGTGATGGTCAAGTGGATTAAGGCGTCTTGTACATACCAGTTGCGTTGCTTCTGGGAGTATGGGTTCGAGTCACTTCTGGGGTGTGAGTTTTCAGTTGCATATGTCCTGGGGACCATTCAGGCTTGTTCGCATTTGTGTTCCTCATGTGTGCCCCAAAGAATGAGGTGATTTGGTAAAATGCTATGCCCAAGATAACTATCCGAGTGCCGGCGGTGGGGTGGTTCATATAGCCTCGGCTATCACCTCATTATGTCCGGTCGTGATGGTCAAGTGGATTAAGGCGTCTTGTACATACCAGTTGCGTTGCTTCTGGGAGTATGGGTTCGAGTCACTTCTGGGGTGTGAGTTTTCAGTTGCATATGTCCTGGGGACCATTCAGGCTTGTTCGCATTTGTGTTCCTCACGTGTGCCCCAAAGAATGAGGTGATTTGGTAAAATGCTATGCCCAAGATAACTATCCGAGTGCCGGCGGTGGGGTGGTTCATATAGCCTCGGCTATCACCTCATTATGTCCGGTCGTGATGGTCAAGTGGATTAAGGCGTCTTGTACATACCAGTTGCGTTGCTTCTGGGAGTATGGGTTCGAGTCACTTCTGGGGTGTGAGTTTTCAGTTGCATATGTCCTGGGGACCATTCAGGCTTGTTCGCATTTGTGTTCCTCACGTGTGCCCCAAAGAATGAGGTGATTTGGTAAAATGCTATGCCCAAGATAACTATCCAAGTGCCGGCGGTGGGGTGGTTCATATAGCCTCGGCTATCACCTCATTATGTCCGGTCGTGATGGTCAAGTGGATTAAGGCGTCTTGTACATACCAGTTGCGTTGCTTCTGGGAGTATGAGTTCGAGTCACTTCTGGGGTGTGAGTTTTCAGTTGCATATGTCCTGGGGACCATTCAGGCTTGTTCGCATTTGTGTTCCTCACGTGTGCCCCAAAGAATGAGGTGATTTGGTAAAATGCTATGCCCAAGATAACTATCCGAGTGCCGGCGGTGGGGTGGTTCATATAGCCTCGGCTATCACCTCATTATGTTCGGTCGTGATGGTCAAGTGGATTAAGGCGTCTTGTACATACCAGTTGCGTTGCTTCTGGGAGTATGGGTTCGAGTCACTTCTGGGGTGTGAGTTTTCAGTTGCATATGTCCTGGGGACCATTCAGGCTTGTTCGCATTTGTGTTCCTCACGTGTGCCCCAAAGAATGAGGTGATTTGGTAAAATGCTATGCCCAAGATAACTATCCGAGTGCCGGCGGTGGGGTGGTTCATATAGCCTCGGCTATCACCTCATTATGTCCGGTCGTGATGGTCAAGTGGATTAAGGCGTCTTGTACATACCAGTTGCGTTGCTTCTGGGAGTATGGGTTCGAGTCACTTCTGGGGTGTGAGTTTTCAGTTGCATATGTCCTGGGGACCATTCAGGCTTGTTCGCATTTGTGTTCCTCACGTGTGCCCCAAAGAATGAGGTGATTTGGTAAAATGCTATGCCCAAGATAACTATCCGAGTGCCGGCGGTGGGGTGGTTCATATAGCCTCGGCTATCACCTCATTATGTCCGGTCGTGATGGTCAAGTGGATTAAGGCGTCTTGTACATACCAGTTGCGTTGCTTCTGGGAGTATGGGTTCGAGTCACTTCTGGGGTGTGAGTTTTCAGTTATATATATATATATATATTTATATATATATATATGTCGTACCCAGTAGTCAGAACGCACTTCTCAGCCTACTATGCAAGGCCCGATTTGCCTAATAAGCCAAGTTTTCATGAATTAATTGATTTTCGACTACCTAACCTAACCTAACTTTTTCGGCTACCTAACCTAACCTAACCTATAAAGATAGGTTAGGTTAGGCTAGGTAGGGTTGGTTAGGTTCGGTCATATATCTACGTTAATTTTAACTAAAATAAAAAAAATTTACCTCATACATAATGAAATGGGTTGCTTTATCATTTCATAAGAAAAAAAATTAGAGAAAATATAATAATTCAGGAAAACTTGGCTTATTAGGCAAATCGGGCCTTGCATAGTAGGCCGAGAAGTGCATTCTGGCTACTAGGTACGACATATATATATATATATATATATATATATATATATATATATATATATATATATATATATATATATATATATATATATATATATATATATATAATCTTTGGACAACACCCACCAGTGGGACTCGAACCCAGAAAGCACAACTACCTTCCAGTAGCTGGCATAACTAGTATGCTTTAACCCACTACGCCATCAGACCTTACAAAAGAAGTAGATAGTTCGAGATATATATCTCAAACATCTCTACCTCCCGAAGGCACCAGATGAGTGAGGGGTCAGTCTGCATTTTTCGTCAAGCCACTGTCAATGTGAGAGAACTCGTGTCCAGCTTATAAGCCTATACTTGCATAAACCACAAGTGAAGATAAACAATCTTTGGACAACACCCACCAGTGGGACTCGAACCCAGAAAGCACAACTACCTTCCAGTAGCTGGCATAACTAGTATGCTTTAACCCACTACGCCATCAGACCTTACAAAAGAAGTAGATAGTTCGAGATATATATCTCAAACATCTCTACCTCCCGAAGGCACCAGATGAGTGAGGGGTCAGTCTGCATTTTTCGTCAAGCCACTGTCAATGTGAGAGAACTCGTGTCCAGCTTATAAGCCTATACTTGCATAAACCACAAGTGAAGATAAACAATCTTTGGACAACACCCACCAGTGGGACTCGAACCCAGAAAGCACAACTACCTTCCAGTAGCTGGCATAACTAGTATGCTTTAACCCACTACGCCATCAGACCTTACAAAAGAAGTAGATAGTTCGAGATATATATCTCAAACATCTCTACCTCCCGAAGGCACCAGATGAGTGAGGGGTCAGTCTGCATTTTTCGTCAAGCCACTGTCAATGTGAGAGAACTCGTGTCCAGCTTATAAGCCTATACTTGCATAAACCACAAGTGAAGATAAACAATCTTTGGACAACACCCACCAGTGGGACTCGAACCCAGAAAGCACAACTACCTTCCAGTAGCTGGCATAACTAGTATGCTTTAACCCACTACGCCATCAGACCTTACAAAAGAAGTAGATAGTTCGAGATATATATCTCAAACATCTCTACCTCCCGAAGGCACCAGATGAGTGAGGGGTCAGTCTGCATTTTTCGTCAAGCCACTGTCAATGTGAGAGAACTCGTGTCCAGCTTATAAGCCTATACTTGCATAAACCACAAGTGAAGATAAACAATCTTTGGACAACACCCACCAGTGGGACTCGAACCCAGAAAGCACAACTACCTTCCAGTAGCTGGCATAACTAGTATGCTTTAACCCACTACGCCATCAGACCTTACAAAAGAAGTAGATAGTTCGAGATATATATCTCAAACATCTCTACCTCCCGAAGGCACCAGATGAGTGAGGGGTCAGTCTGCATTTTTCGTCAAGCCACTGTCAATGTGAGAGAACTCGTGTCCAGCTTATAAGCCTATACTTGCATAAACCACAAGTGAAGATAAACAATCTTTGGACAACACCCACCAGTGGGACTCGAACCCAGAAAGCACAACTACCTTCCAGTAGCTGGCATAACTAGTATGCTTTAACCCACTACGCCATCAGACCTTACAAAAGAAGTAGATAGTTCGAGATATATATCTCAAACATCTCTACCTCCCGAAGGCACCAGATGAGTGAGGGGTCAGTCTGCATTTTTCGTCAAGCCACTGTCAATGTGAGAGAACTCGTGTCCAGCTTATAAGCCTATACTTGCATAAACCACAAGTGAAGATAAACAATCTTTGGACAACACCCACCAGTGGGACTCGAACCCAGAAAGCACAACTACCTTCCAGTAGCTGGCATAACTAGTATGCTTTAACCCACTACGCCATCAGACCTTACAAAAGAAGTAGATAGTTCGAGATATATATCTCAAACATCTCTACCTCCCGAAGGCACCAGATGAGTGAGGGGTCAGTCTGCATTTTTCGTCAAGCCACTGTCAATGTGAGAGAACTCGTGTCCAGCTTATAAGCCTATACTTGCATAAACCACAAGTGAAGATAAACAATCTTTGGACAACACCCACCAGTGGGACTCGAACCCAGAAAGCACAACTACCTTCCAGTAGCTGGCATAACTAGTATGCTTTAACCCACTACGCCATCAGACCTTACAAAAGAAGTAGATAGTTCGAGATATATATCTCAAACATCTCTACCTCCCGAAGGCACCAGATGAGTGAGGGGTCAGTCTGCATTTTTCGTCAAGCCACTGTCAATGTGAGAGAACTCGTGTCCAGCTTATAAGCCTATACTTGCATAAACCACAAGTGAAGATAAACAATCTTTGGACAACACCCACCAGTGGGACTCGAACCCAGAAAGCACAACTACCTTCCAGTAGCTGGCATAACTAGTATGCTTTAACCCACTACGCCATCAGACCTTACAAAAGAAGTAGATAGTTCGAGATATATATCTCAAACATCTCTACCTCCCGAAGGCACCAGATGAGTGAGGGGTCAGTCTGCATTTTTCGTCAAGCCACTGTCAATGTGAGAGAACTCGTGTCCAGCTTATAAGCCTATACTTGCATAAACCACAAGTGAAGATAAACAATCTTTGGACAACACCCACCAGTGGGACTCGAACCCAGAAAGCACAACTACCTTCCAGTAGCTGGCATAACTAGTATGCTTTAACCCACTACGCCATCAGACCTTACAAAAGAAGTAGATAGTTCGAGATATATATCTCAAACATCTCTACCTCCCGAAGGCACCAGATGAGTGAGGGGTCAGTCTGCATTTTTCGTCAAGCCACTGTCAATTGGCTTGAAGATAAACAATCCAAAGATTGTTTATCTTCACTTGTGGTTTATGCAAGTATAGGCTTATAAGCTGGACACGAGTTCTCTCACATTGACAGTGGCTTGACGAAAAATGCAGACTGACCCCTCACTCATCTGGTGCCTTCGGGAGGTAGAGATGTTTGAGATATATATCTCGAACTATCTACTTCTTTTGTAAGGTCTGATGGCGTAGTGGGTTAAAGCACACTAGTTATCCCAGCTACTGGAAGGTAGTTGTGCTTTCTGGGTTCGAGTCCCACTGGTGGGTGTTGTCCAAAGATTGTTTATCTTCACTTGTGGTTTATGCAAGTATAGGCTTATAAGCTGGACACGAGTTCTCTCACATTGACAGTGGCTTGACGAAAAATGCAGACTGACCCCTCACTCATCTGGTGCCTTCGGGAGGTAGAGATGTTTGAGATATATATCTCGAACTATCTACTTCTTTTGTAAGGTCTGATGGCGTAGTGGGTTAAAGCATACTAGTTATGCCAGCTACTGGAAGGTAGTTGTGCTTTCTGGGTTCGAGTCCCACTGGTGGGTGTTGTCCAAAGATTGTTTATCTTCACTTGTGGTTTATGCAAGTATAGGCTTATAAGCTGGACACGAGTTCTCTCACATTGACAGTGGCTTGACGAAAAATGCAGACTGACCCCTCACTCATCTGGTGCCTTCGGGAGGTAGAGATGTTTGAGATATATATCTCGAACTATCTACTTCTTTTGTAAGGTCTGATGGCGTAGTGGGTTAAAGCATACTAGTTATGCCAGCTACTGGAAGGTAGTTGTGCTTTCTGGGTTCGAGTCCCACTGGTGGGTGTTGTCCAAAGATTGTTTATCTTCACTTGTGGTTTATGCAAGTATAGGCTTATAAGCTGGACACGAGTTCTCTCACATTGACAGTGGCTTGACGAAAAATGCAGACTGACCCCTCACTCATCTGGTGCCTTCGGGAGGTAGAGATGTTTGAGATATATATCTCGAACTATCTACTTCTTTTGTAAGGTCTGATGGCGTAGTGGGTTAAAGCATACTAGTTATGCCAGCTACTGGAAGGTAGTTGTGCTTTCTGGGTTCGAGTCCCACTGGTGGGTGTTGTCCAAAGATTGTTTATCTTCACTTGTGGTTTATGCAAGTATAGGCTTATAAGCTGGACACGAGTTCTCTCACATTGACAGTGGCTTGACGAAAAATGCAGACTGACCCCTCACTCATCTGGTGCCTTCGGGAGGTAGAGATGTTTGAGATATATATCTCGAACTATCTACTTCTTTTGTAGTGTCTGATGGCGTAGTGGGTTAAAGCATACTAGTTATGCCAGCTACTGGAAGGTAGTTGTGCTTTCTGGGTTCGAGTCCCACTGGTGGGTGTTGTCCAAAAATTGTTTATCTTCACTTGTGGTTTATGCAAGTATAGGCTTATATATATATATATATATATATATATATATATATATATATATATATATATATATATATATATATATATATATATATATATATATATATATATATATAGAGAGAGAGAGAGAGAGAGAGAGAGAGAGAGAGAGAGAGAGAGAGACCGGGGAGTGGGGCATGGTGGGAAGGAAGAGGGAATTGTGTAGTGGGGATGAAAGGGGGACGGTGTAGTGGGGAAGAAGTGGGGACGGTGGAGTGGGGAATGGTTGGGAGGCCTAGGGGACAGGTGAGGAGAGAATGGTCGGGGGGGCAAGGGGACAGGGAAGGTTGCTGTGGCTCAGTAACGCACATACGTTGCTGAGCCACAGCAACGCGTGGTCGGGTACTGCTAGTATATAAATATATAACTGAAAACACTACACCTCAGAGATGAACACTAAAGCCTAGAGCACTATGCAACTGGCGTACATAGTACCTTAACCACTAGACAAACCGTGACCGTTCAAAATATGTTGGTAGCTGAGGTTATTTCCCCAACGTCCCGACGGCACTTGGTGGTAGGCTTGGGTATAGTTATTTCATAGAATCACCTCACTTTGTTGGGCCACGTGAGCAATACAAATGCGAACAAGCTTTGAATGGTCCCAAAGCATATATGCAACCGAAAACTCCACACCCCAGAAGTGACTCGAACCCAGACAGCCAGGAGCACTATGTCTGTTCGCACATCTGTTACCTTAGCTACTAGACCAAACTGAATGAACCAAAAAAGTTGGAAGTCGTGAGAATATTTATTCAACATCCAACAGTGCTCGGAGGTCATCTTAGGCACAGATATTTCTTCGAATCACCTCATTTTGGGGGAAACGTGAGCAACACAAATGAGAACAAGCTTGAATGGTCAACAAGCCAATATACAACTGAAAACTCCACACCCCAGAAGGATTCGAACCCAGACAACCAGGAGCACTATGCATCTTCGCATATCTGTTACAAAGGCCACTAGACCAAACTGATTGTACAAAAATGTTGGAAGTCGTGAGAGTATTTACCCAACATCCGACAGACCTCTGTGGTAAACTTGGGCACAGATATTTCATCGAATTTCCTCACTTTTTGGGGTTACTTGAGCAACACAAATGTGAACAAGTTTGAATGGTCCCTAAGCCAATATGCCACCAAAAACTCAACACGCCAGAAGGATTCGAACCCAGACAGCCAGGAGCACTTTGCACTGCCACATATCTGGTACCTTAGTAACTTCATTAAACTGATTGTACAAAAATGTTGAAACTCATGAGACTGTTTACCCATCATCCGACAGCACTCGGAGATCAACTTGGGCAAAGATAGTTCATCGAATCACCTCACTTTTTTGGGGCAATGAGAGCAACACAAATGCAAATAACCATGAATGGACCCCAAGCCAATATGCAACCGAAAAGTCAACACAGCCAGTTGCATTATGCACGTTCGCGTAGCTGATACCTTAGCCACTAGACCAAACTGACTGAACAAAATTGTTTGAAGTCGTGAGACTATTTACCAAAAATCTGGCAGCGCTCGATGATCAACTTGGGTACAGATATTTCATCAAATCACCTCACTTTTTGGTATAACGTAGCTATAATGTATCACCACCGTAGTTAATACTAATTATGACTTACATTTATTGTTACTTAAGCGACCTAATGCCGCCACCACCTTCGACTTTGATCAACATAAGTACTTTACAGTGACCGGCTTCGAAGGGTACCGGTAATGGGAGAGTTAACAATGTGAGTAAAGGATATCACCGGGGATGGGGTGTGAGAACCCTGTCACGTTCCACTATTCACTGGCAACTCTCTATGAATGACTAACAGGAACGAATCGATACACCAGAGGGACAATTTAGTAATATATATTTATTTAATTAAGTTCAATATAAAAATCCTAATCCATCTTCCCTATCAAGGCAATATAATATTCAACACTGGTGATGTTAGAACATAAAGGACCAGTACTCACTCAAGATACAGCAGTGATGAAACTTCCGTGAAGACATCAGATCGTCAGTCTCCCCTCCCTCTGTGATGTCCCACACTACACCCCAGACTCATAGATTGATTGATGAAGATTGTCACCTAAGAGGTGGCACGGGCATGAATAGCCCGTAGTCATTCCCTCAGTTAAATAAAGATTTAGCCACCTAAGAGGTGGCATAGGCATGAATTGCTCGTAAACACCACCCCTCACTCATGATGAGCTTTTATACCCGTCTATCCCCAATTTTCCATTGAGTTCACGGATTTGGATCTGGTAACAAGGGGTAGCCTTTCCACCTTAGAAACTACTCGAGGTGAGGTTTGTTTGACCTTATCTCACCTCCCTGTGAATGTCTCGTAAAGTTGAGTCACCTCAACAACTGTTACATCCCTCTTTCCCCGGAGTTAAGAACAAACCATGTGTACATTAGTTGATTTTGCATGATTTTTGTCTTATCCCAGACTGGTCCTCCAGAATGAAAAATTAATTGCCCAAAAAATTATAATCTGTCTAAGTACAGTTATTCAAAATAATCCAGGCTTTATTCATAATGTCCTGCATTAAATAACAATAATAAATAATCCCGACTGTCCACTTAGCAGTGGCAGTCCAGCAACAGTCCCTAGAACTGAAAAATCTTCAAAGTTTACACCTTCTTCCAGTTACATATTCTATTTTGATTTTTTCTTGACGGAAGTGTTGGGACGTTGCAACTCATGAGGTCTTGCTATAAAAGTGAGCAATTATAGGGGTTGAGGTGGAGTTGGCGTGGCGACAGATGAGGTCCTCACAACAGCTCTAAGTTCCCATCCTCTCACAGGTGTCATCATAACAACATACTAGGCCTTAACGACTTCGTTTTCCCATCAAACACTTAACCTTAGGCCGAAAGACGCACAATGTGTCCCTCTACAACCCGTTCTCGCACTTGCTTATAGTCAATATTGGCTTATTTAATAAGTGCATATGTTATATACTAATTGATTGTGAATATTTTAGTTTACCTTGAAAAGCTTCATAGAAAACACCGACCTCACCTAACCTTCTTAGTATGTTAAGATAAGCATCTTATTGCTTCTTAATTACAGTTATTACTTAACCTATACCGTTGATAGGTTTAGTAATAATTGTAAATACGAAGCAATAAGATGCTTGTTGACCAGACCACGCACTAGAAGTTGAAGGGACGACGACGTTTCGGTCCGTCCTGGACCATTCTCAAGTCGATTGTGATGAGGAGATTGATTGATTGATAAAGATTAAGCCACCCAAGAGGTGGCACGGGCATGAATAGCCCGTAAGTGGTACAATTTTTTTTCTCAGTATTCTGAGGTTGCTTTTAACCATCAAGCTGTTATCGCGGGGGAGGATACTGCTTCACAGTCTTTATGAGGGTGTCCAGCTGCTGGACACCTTTGTTGACCAGGAGAGTGGCTGTGTTGATGGCTTTAGGGTGGCCACTGCATGATTCAGGAACTCTTAAAGCTCTTCTAAGGTCATTGGTTGCTTCACATTCCAGTAGATAGTGAAGTAATGGCTTTTCTGTGACAGTTTGGCAGAAGATGCACTCTCTCTGTCGGGGTTCACCAATCTCCCAGTTGCATCTGTAACCTAGACGTAGTCTATATAGCCTAACTGCTATTTCCCTGTGGATTCCTTTTGGGATATTTAACCTTTCTAATTTGGTTGCCTGAAGATACCATGTTGCAGATGGCGAACCTTCAGCTATTCTCTGGTGCAGGTAGGCTTTGTTGAGATGTGAGAGTTTTTTGGTGATGATGTTTTTTATGTTCTCTAGGCTGGGTTGAATTGTTTTATGTATCACTGGATGACGAGTTGCCAATTTAGCAATTTCATCAGCTTTTTCATTTAATGGGATTCCAATATGGGATGGGATCCAGTTTAAAGTTATGTTGAGTCCTTTGCCTTTAGCGACTGCTCCTTGATACAAAATGGTGGTAATTATTTCCACATTATCTTTCCACTGTTTTTGTCCTAGTATTTGAAGTGCAGCTTTTGAGTCTGTGTGTATGATTGCATTTTGAGTGTTTTGTGCAATCACATATGCGAATGCCTGTTGTATGGCAAACAGCTCAGTTTGGGTTGATGATACTAGTCCTCCCGGTCTCCAATATGCCTGTACGCTGGTCGTGCAAAGAGCAGCGCCAGCACTCTCATATTCTGTGTCCACCGATCCGTCTGTGAAGATGTGGGTGGCTCCTGCAATTCTATGCTATACATTTGCTCTTCTATTATGCGCCTTAGGATTGTCGGATCATAGGCAGCCTTTTTCATTGGGAGACTTTCTATTACTATTTTGAAAGTAGGCTCTTCCCACGGCGCGGAAGGAGTGTAATTTGGGTGTGGATGATCACCCTCTCTATCAAGAATCATGCTTTTTAAATGTAGTCTGTTTAGGACTTTTCCTGCTCTTGCAACCCAAGAGTTTCCATTGTTTTGGCCTAGTCCAACCACCAAGGCCTGCCGTACTGGGATTGGATCAGAAGAAATAATTATCTTACTGATAATTGTAGCTGTCCTTTGTGATATTCTTTCTTGTAGAGAGGGCAAACCCGTCTCCAGTCTAAGAGTTTCAAGCCTGGTCCACATGGGGGCTCCCAGTGCAGCTCTCATAGCATTGTTTTGGGCAACTTCAAGCTTTTTCCACTGTTGGTGTGATAGATTTGTGAGTGCAGGTGCGGCATAATCGATCACTGATCTGACTGCCTGTACATAGTATGTGCGAAGGACTTGCAGATTGGCTCCTCCAGAAAGGGAGGTTAGCGACCTGAGGATTGCCGTCCGGGCCGCAGTTCGCTCTCTCAAGTAAGTGACCTCAGCATTAAAATTCATGTGTGTGTCCAGGATGATTCCTAGATACTGATAGGTGTCGACCCATTCTATTGGTTGACCCTGTACTGTGAGTTGAATGTTGGGCTTCGCTATTTTTATGGGCATGGCCTTTGACTTTGAGGGGTTGAGTTTGATCCCAATCTGTTTTGCCTCTTTACTGATGCAGTCTAAGCATTTTTGTGCAAGGCGCGCCGCATCCCTTCTTTTTATGATGATGACAAAGTCGTCCGCGTAGTTCAGCAGCCTGCAGTGATGTGGGAGTTTCAACCTCATTATACTTTCCATTAAACAGTTGAAGAGAAGAGGGCTGAGAATACCTCCTTGCGGTGTACCATTTTCATGTCTTTTGTACTCAGAGACTGTGCCATGAAGTTTTACTCTTGCTTCTCTGTTTATGAGACAGTTTTTGGTCCAGGAGAGCAGGTTGCCTCTAACCTCTTTGTCAATGAGGCAGCAGAGAATAGCTGGGGCGCTAGCCCCAGCTATTCAAAGGCTTTTTTCGAGGCTTTCGAGGTCCAGGAATATCAGCATTCCTGGTCTGTCATTCAAGTGGGCTAACAGAGTTGTAATACATTCCACTGTGCCAACCCCTCTTCTATAGGCATACATATCATGGTGCAATTTAGGCATTTTCCACTCCAGTCTGTTGAGTGCCATTCTGTCAGCGGTCTTGGCTGCACAGCTTTGGAGAGAGATGGGCCTGGGATTAGCTGGATCTTTGGGTTTTGGGATCGGCACTATGTCTGCTCTATTCCAAGCAGAAGGTCTAGTTTGAGAAGTCCAGGCTAAATTAATTAACCTTAGGTATGCAGCGTCTCCCTCTGGGCCGAGGTTTCTAATAATTTTATAGGTTATTTTGCCGGCTGATGAGGAGATTGATTGATTGATGAAGATTAAGCCACCCAAAAGGTGGCACGGGCATGAATAGCCCGTAAGTGGTGGCCCTTTTAAGCCATTACCAGTATCAAGAGCTGATACTGGAGATCTGTGGAGGTGCGAATGCACCCTGCATGACGGGAGATGTCTCCTTTATGAATGTGTTTAAGATGAAGATGAAGCAACCCAAAAGGTGGCACGGGCATAAATAGCCCGTAAGTGGTGTCCATTTTAAGCCATTACCAGTATCAAGAGCTGATACTGGAGATCTGTGGAGGTGCGAATGCACCCTGCATGACGGGAGATGTCTCCCTTGTGAATGTGTTAAGATGAAGATGAAGCCACCCAAAAGGTGGCACGGGCATAAATAGCCCGTAAGTGGTGGCCATTTTAAGCCATTACCAGTATCAGGAGCTGATACTGGAGATCTGTGGAGGTGCGAATGCACCCTGCATGAAGGGAGATGTCTCCCTTGTGAATGTGTTAAGATGAAGATGAAGCCACCCAAAAGGTGGCACAGGCATGAATAGCTCGTAAGTGGTGACCCTTTTGAGCCATCACCAGTATCAATAGATGATACTGGAGATCTGTGGAGGTGCGACTGCACCCTGCGTGACGGGAGATGTCTCCCGGACCAAATGGTGACCAGATGATCGACACACACCTGATGAGGAGGTAGAGACAGGCAATAAATAGGCAAGAGAGAGTTGAGGAAAGTAAGGTGTAGGGGATAGTAGTAATAATGAGAACTGCAAAAGGCCTATTGGCCCATACGAGGCAGCTCCTATTATAACCACCGAAGGAGATAGTAATAGGAATAAGAAGAGGATAGCAAGGGAGTGTAGGAGAAGACAATGAACAGAAAAAGGGGAGAAAAGAGAAAGAAAAGGAAAGAGAATGAAAGATAAATGGAAGGGGGTAAGCTTATGTTAAGTCACGTTTGTTAGAAAGATTGGAGCATTTGAGTATTTGAAAGGAAAGCCAAAACGAAAGGAAATGCCTGTGTTTGACACTGCTATGCAAGTTGGTGATTGCGAGGTAAGAAAAAGTGGTGCAATGCTTTAAGTGCGGTGGAAAGACAGACGTGAAGTGAACATGTTGACCACCATTCACCCTGGAACAATGGTGGACAGTGCAAGGTGAACAGAACAACAAAGCAAATAATATATAAGCCAGATTGTGTGATGGACTACAACATCAACATGCGTTTAGTTGATAAATTTGACATGATGGTGGGTGCTGTAGAGTGTGTACGGAAAACAGTGAAGTGGACAAAGAAAATGATTTTCCACCTTATTGACGTAACAATGCTGAACAGTTACAACATGTTTCTTGTGAAGACAGGTAGAAAACAATATTTCCGTTCGTTTAGTTTTCAAGTTGTGAAACAGTTACTAGGTAAATTTGGCAAGGACACACCTGGCATACAAAGACACATTCGAGACCCAATATTGAACCATGCTCCTGCACCCAGGCTTGCTTACAGGGAGGTCTTTCTGATACACCAAATCAAGAAATTACCACCAACTGGAGCTCGTGCAGCAGGCCAGCGTCGGTGTGTTGTGTGTTCCAGTACCAAATTGAGGCCACAGAAACGTAAATTGGTGTTGACATGGTGCGAAGCGTGTGCCGTCCCTCTGTGCCATATCGACTGTTTCGCACAGTATCACAGTCTCCAGGAGTACTAAATGTGTAATTCTTTGGTAAATAAATGTACATATCAAGTTAATTTTTGTGTTTATATTGAAAAAAAAACAAATACATTGAATATTTCCAGTAAATTATACCATTTCGGTGGGCATACTTGTGACACTAATATGTGAGCGCCTAGTGAGTTTATACCATTTTTATTATAATACAACGTCTATTGCTAATAATTGGAACAATACTAACGAAAAAAAATTGTGTAACATGACCCAAAAATACTGTAAATAATTCCGCGAAAATAAATTCACGGCAACTCGGGGCGCGTGAGCGGCCGTGAGTGATGGCTGACGCAGCACCCTTGAGCGCTCACGTTCTGTGACGTCATCGGCCAACTTCTCGGCTCAATTGTGTCATTGGTATGTATAATAGAATTTTTTTATTATTTTTCCCGTGCTCAGGGGACTCAAATTAACATGTTTAGAAGACGAAAAAAAAATTTTGAATTATTTTTTTTCTTGCGCACAGGGGTGTAAATGTCCCCAGGACCCCTGAGCAGTGTAAGGGTTAAAGGAGCCTTTTTTCGGGTGATCAAGGAGAGTCCATTGATCGTCCCCACGCCCCCCCCCCCCCCGACTACGGTCGGGTCTTCGGTTGCCCATCTGCGACTATACGGATGATACCGTCCTGTTCGGAGCTTTGGAGGGGTTGGTTGGGTCTGTCCAGGTCGTGGTTGAGAGGTTTGAGTTAGCCACTGGGGTCCGGGTTAACTGTGAGAAGTCCGGTCTTCTGGGTCTTGGTGGGTGGTCCTCTCGCCGTGTGTGGGTGGGGTCATGGTTTCCAGTTCTCGCTTCTATGTGGGTTTTGGGGTTTACCTGGTTCGCTTCCTATTTGCTGTCTGGTTCGTGGCTTGGTGCTTTCCCCTGGATCACAAGCTGGCTTTCGGGTTGTAACACCAGGTTTATCATTATGTGTGGTGCGGTCGTTACCACCCGGTTCGTCGATCGATGTTGGTGTTGGCTGTTCGGGAGGGTGGGGTGGGCATTCCTTATGTGTTTACTAGGGCTCGGGCGCTGTTCTGGGTCTCATTGTGTCAGGGGTTCGAGTTGGGTGGGGGGCTCAACCAGCAAACAATTTTAGGTTGCCACAACATATCTGGAAAGTATTTGAAAGTATTGGAAAAGTTTGTTTTATCGTATCAGATACGATATTGTGTGTGGACTTAAATAGGTTTCCAAAACTTATAACCAAGACATATGTATCTAACACTAATTTGAGATGTTGTGGCAACTTTACACTCCTAACATGAGTCATTCATAATCCATTCATATACCAATATGATTCTCTTATGAAAGGTTTGAGCCAATAATCTGAACCCTTTTCACATCTTTGTGTTTAAAGTTAAATTTCTTGAAATTAAATTATATTTTATATTATATTATTTTTATTATATTTTATATTATATTATTATTTTCAATTTAAATATTAAAACCAATTGAAGGGTAAAAAAATCTAATAATTTATATTTCTTTTATTATTTACTAACAATTATAATTATTTACTAACGGAGAGAGGGGAGGCTGTACGGCGGAGAGTGGCGGCTGTGGCGGACAGTGGCGGCGGTGGCGGATAGTGGCGGCGGGCGGACAGTGGCGGCGGGCGGACAGTGGCGGCGGTGGGCGGACAGTGGCGGCGGGCGGACAGTGGCGGCGGTGGCAGATAGTGGCGGCGGGCGGACAGTGGCAGCGGTGGCGGATAGTGGTGGCGGCGGTGGCGGATAGTGGCGGCTGTGGCGGATAGTGGCGGCGGGCGGACCGTGGCGGCTTTGGCGGTGGTGGTGGACAGTGGCGGCGGCGGTGGTGGACAGTGGCGGCGGGCGGACAGTGGCGGCGGCGGGCGGACAGTGGCGGCGGCGGGCGGACAGTGGCGGCGGCGGGCGGACAGTGGCGGCGGGCGGGCGGACAGTGGCGGCGGCGGGCGGACAGTGGTGGCGGCGGGCGGACAGTGGTGGCGGCGGGCGGACAGTGGAGGCGGCGGGCGGACAGTGGTGGTGGCGGGCGGACAGAGGTGGCGGCGGGCGGACAGTGGTGGCGGTGGCAGACAGTGGTGGCGTGCAGACAGTGGTGGCGGTGGCGGATAGTGGAAGCGGGCGGACAGTGGCGGCGGTGGCGGATAGTGGCGGCGGGCGGACAGTGGCGTCGGGCGGACAGTGGCGGCGGTGGCGGATAGTGGCGGCGGGCGGACAGTGGCGGCGGTGGCGGATAGTGGCGGCGGGCGGACAGTGGCGGCGGGCGGACAGTGGCGGCGGGCGGACAGTGGTGGCTGTGGCGGATAGTGGCGGCGGGCGGACCGTGGCGGCTTTGGCGGCGGTGGTGGACAGTGGCGGCGGGCGGACAGTGGCGGCGGCGGGCGGACAGTGGCGGCGGCGGGCGGACAGTGGCGGCGGCGGGGCGAACAGTGGCGGCGGCGGGCGGACAGTGGTGGCGGCGGGCGGACAGTGGAGGCGGCGGGCGGACAGTGGAGGCGGCGGGCGGACAGTGGAGGCGGCGGGCGGACAGTGGTGGCGGCGGGCGGACAGTGGTGGCGGCGGGCGGACAGTGGTGGCGGCGGGCGGACAGTGGTGGCGGCGGGCGGACAGTGGTGGCGGTGGCAGACAGTGGTGGCGGTGGCGGACAGTGGCGGCGGTGGCGGACAGTGACGGCAGTGGCGGACAGTGGCGGCGGTGGCGGACAGTGGCGGCGGTGGCGGACACTGGCGGCTGTGTCTGGCGGTGGTGGCGGGCGGTGGCGGGTGGCGGCGTCTGTGATGAGTGGTGGCGGCTGGCGGTGGTGGGTGGTGGCGGCGGTGGTGGTGGGTGGTGGTGGCGGCGGTGGTGGTGGGTGGTGGTGGCGGCGGCGGCTGGTGGTGGTGGACAGTGGCGGCGGTGGCGGACACTGGCGGCTGTGTCTGGCGGGCGGTGGCGGGGTCTGTGATGATTGGTGGCGGCTGGCGGTGGTGGGTGGTGGCGGCGGTTGGTGGTGGCGGTGGCGGCGGCTGGTGGTGGCGGCGGTGGTGGTGGGTGGTGGTGGTGGCGGCGGCGGCTGGTGGTGGTGGGTGGTGGCGGCGGGTGGTGGTGGGTGGTGGCGGCGGGTGGTGGTGGGTGGTGTCGGCTGTGGTGGGTGGTGGCGGGCGGTGGCGGGCGGCGGCGGCTGTGGTGGGTGGTGACGATCGGCGGTGGGGGGGCTGGTGGCGGCTGGCGGTGGCGGCTTGCGGTGGCGACTGTGGCAACGGGCGGTGACTGCTGATAGCGGGCGGTGGTGGCGGCTGGTGGCAGGTGGTGGTGGCGGTGGTGGCGGCTGGTGGTGGGGGCTGGTGGTGGTGGCAGCTGGTGGCGGTGATGGCGGCTGGTGGTGGTGGCAGCTGGTGGCGGTGATGGCGGCTGGTGGTGGTGGCAGCTGGTGGCGGTGATGGCGGCTGGTGGTGGTGGTGATGGCGGCTGGTGGCGGCTGGTGGCGGGCGGTGGCGGCTTGTGGCGGCTGGTGGTGGCGGCGGGTGGTGGGTGGTGGTGGTGGTGGTGGGTGGTGGTGCCGGCTGTGGTGGGTGGTGGCGGTGGTGTCGGCGGCGGCTGTGGTGGGTGGTGGCGGCGGCGGCGGTGATGGGTGGTGGCGGCGGCGGTGGTGGTGGGTGGTGGTGGCGGCGGCGGTGATGGGTGGTGGCGGCGGTGGTGGGTGGGGTGGTGGTGGCGGCGGCGGCTGGTGGTGGTGGGTGGTGGTGGTGGGTGGTGGCGGCGGGTGGCGGTGGTGGGTGGCGGGTGGCGGCTGGTGGTGGGTGGTGGCGGCGGGTGGTGAGTGGCGGTGGTGGGTGGCGGTGGCTGGTGGCGGGTGGTGGTGGGTGGCGGTGGCTGGTGGCGGGTGGCGGTGGCTGGTGGCGGGTGGCGGGTGGCGGCTGGTGGTGGGTGGTGGCGGCTGGCGGTGGTGGGTGGCGGTGGCGGGTGGCGGCTGGTGGTGGGTGGTGGCGGGTGGCGGCTGGTGGTGGGTGGTGGCGGGTGGCGGCTGGTGGTGGGTGGTGGCGGGTGGCGGCTGGTGGTGGGTGGTGGCGGGTGGCGGCTGGTGGTGGGTGGTGGCGGGTGGCGGCTGGTGGTGGGTGGCGGCGGGTGGCAGCTGGTGGTGGGTGGCGGCGGGTGGTGGGTGGCGGCGGGTGGCGGCTGGTGGTGGGTGGCGGCTGGCGGCTGGTGGTGGGTGGTGGCGGGTGGCGGGTGGCGGCTGGTGGTGGGTGGTGGCGGCGGGTGGTGAGTGGCGGTGGTGGGTGGCGGTGGCTGGTGGCGGGTGGCGGCTGGTGGTGGGTGGTGGCGGGTGGCGGCTGGTGGTGGGTGGTGGCGGGTGGCGGCGGGTGGTGGGTGGTGGCGGGGTGGCGGCTGGTGGTGGGTGGCGGGTGGCGGCGGGTGGCGGCTGGTGGTGGGTGGCGGCTGGTGGTGGGTGGTGGCGGGTGGTGGCGGGTGGCGGCTGGTGGTGGGCGGCGGGTGGCGGCGGGTGGCGGCGGGTGGCGGCGGGTGGCGGCCAGCTGGGACACACCCTTCTCCACTGTAGGTCTGAGTACAACTAACCATATGTCTCTCTCACCCACCAGAACAGTGTTGCCAGCTTGCGCTCTCAAAATGTTTCTTCAAAGATTGTATATTATCTTTGAACAACAAGTTTGATTATCAAGGAAATAATGCATATATTATTGTCACATTAATACTGTGCAATATCTTATTACATTCCTGCTAAATAATTATAATTTGAAACAGGACAAAAAATCCCACATATATATAAAAACCAACATTAGAGATCACAAGGCCTAGGCCTCGCCTGTGACCACACATCCTGCCTCCCTGGCCTGCTACACTCACAGACCCTCACACTCTTAACTCTCTCATAATCACTCTCACTCTTTTACTCTGTCACTCTTACTCTGTCACTCTTACTCTCTGTCACTCTTACTCTCTGTCACTCTTACTCTCTGTCACTCTTACTGTCACTCTAACACTCTGTCACTCCTACTCTCTGTCACTCTTACTCTTTCACTCTTACTCTCTGTCACTCTTACTCTCTGTCACTCTTACTCTCTGTCACTCTTACTCTGTCACTCTTACTCTCTGTCACTCTTACTCTCTGTCACTCTTACTCTCTGTCACTCTTACTCTCTGTCACTCTTACTCTCTGTCACTCTTACTCTGTCACTCTTACTCTGTCACTCTTACTCTCTGTCACTCTTACTCTGTCACTCTTACTCTCTGTCACTCTTACTCTCTGTCACTCTTACTCTGTCACTCTTACACTCTGTCATTCTTACTCTGTCACTCTTACTCTCTGTCACTCTTACTCTCTGTCACTCTTACTCTGTCACTCTTACTCTCTGTCACTCTTACTCTCTGTCACTCTTACTCTGTCACTCTTACTCTGTCACTCTTACTCTCTGTCACTCTTACTCTCTGTCACTCTTACTCTCTGTCACTCTTACTCTCTGTCATTCTTACTCTCTGTCACTCTTACTCTGTCACTCTTACTCTCTGTCACTCTTACTCTCTGTCACTCTTACTCTCTGTCACTCTTACTCTGTCACTCTTACTCTCTGTCACTCTTACTCTGTCACTCTTACTCTGTCACTCTTACTCTCTGTCACTCTTACTCTCTGTCACTCTTACTCTCTGTCACTCTTACTCTCTGTCACTCTTACTCTGTCACTCTTACTCTGTCACTCTTACTCTCTGTCACTCTTACTCTGTCACTCTTACTCTCTGTCACTCTTACTCTCTGTCACTCTTACTCTGTCACTCTTACACTCTGTCATTCTTACTCTGTCACTCTTACTCTCTGTCACTCTTACTCTCTGTCACTCTTACTCTGTCACTCTTACTCTTTGTCACTCTTACTCTCTGTCACTCTTACTCTGTCACTCTTACTCTGTCACTCTTACTCTCTGTCACTCTTACTCTCTGTCACTCTTACTCTCTGTCACTCTTACTCTCTGTCATTCTTACTCTCTGTCACTCTTACTCTGTCACTCTTACTCTCTGTCACTCTTACTCTCTGTCACTCTTACTCTCTGTCACTCTTACTCTGTCACTCTTACTCTCTGTCACTCTTACTCTCTGTCACTCTTACTCTGTCATTCTTACTCACTCTCAGTCACCCTTGCCCATTCATACTCACTCTCTCACTCTTACTCTCATACTCTTACTCTCAATTTCTCTTACTCTCAATCACTCTTACTCCCAATCACTCCTACTCCCAATCACTCCTACTCTCAATCACTCCTACTCTCATTCTTACTCTTACTCTTACTCCCAATCACTCTTACTCTCAATCACTCTTATTCTCATTCTTACTCTCACTCTTACTCTTACTCCCAATCACTCTTACTCCCAATCACTCTTACTCTCAATCACTCTTACACTCAATCACTCTTACTCTCAATCACTCTTACTCTCATTCTTACTCTTACTCACTCTTACTCTCAATCACTCTTATTCTCATTCTTACTCCTACTCTCACTCTAACTCCTACTCCCAATCACTCTTACTCCCAATCACTCTTACTCTCAATCACTCTTACTCCCAATCACTTTTACTCTCAATCACTCTTACTCTCAATCACTCTTACTCTCAATCACTCTTACTCTCAATCACTCTTACTCTCACTAACTCTCAATCACTCTTACTCTCACTCTAACTCTCAATCACTCTTACTCTCATACTCACCCTTACTCTCAATCACTTTACTCTCACTCTTACTCATTCTGTCACTCTTACTCACTCTGTCACTCTTACTCACTCTCAGTCACTCTTACTTATACTCACTCTTACTCACACTTACACACTCTCTGGCACTCTCACTCACCTTCATTCACTCTTACTCACTCTTACCCACTCTCGCTCACTCTTACTCACTCTAGTTAATAAGAACACGCCAATATAAGACAACAAAACGTTTTCAGATTCTTTCTCACCACTTTCCAGCAACTTTTATAATTTATATAAATTATCTTAGGGAATAATACATAAATTATATATTTAAACATGATATTAGTGTTTAGTGGAATGCATAAGGAGTCAAATTGTGTTAAAAAGAGCGATTTTAGAAAATTTGGAAAACCACTTTTTTCTGTTCATATTATAACTAAATGGATTTTAAAGGTTTCACTCAGCCAATATATATCATTCACAATTTATTAATGAATTTTACAAAAAAACACCATAAATTTTATATTTAAACATGTAAAAACTATTTGTTTTACATTTGGAAGAAAATAATTGTAGAAAAACAATTTATAATTAAACCTTTGTGTTTGGATTTTTTGAGTAAAAGTTTCTCAAAGGCTCTCCTGCACCATTCTCAATGCAAATCATTCCCACACCTATGGGAAGAGATAGGCGAACGTTGTGTAGATGATTTGTGTTTGCTGGGTGATGTTTCACCGGTCCTTCACCTCCATGATACTCTTGTGGCGGACCCGTTGCAGGTCGCTTCCGAACTGGGTTTCCACTTTTCTTCTGTTAGCTCTGGTCTTCACCTTTGCAATCTTTCCTTCTTCGTAAACGTGTCCTTGAGTCTCGTCCTTTAGATTTCTGCACCCGTCTTCGGCTTCCCTATAATGATCCCTTCACTCTCTCTGAACTTCGTTCTGCCCTGGCCCTCTGCGGTTCTACGGCGGCGAGCTCCGATGGTATTTATTATGAGATGCTTCGCCATCTCCCTCCGTGCACGTCTCAGTATTTACTGAGTCTGTATAATCGGATCTGGGAGTCGTCGTCAGTCCCTGAGGACTGACTAGATGCCGTTGTCCTCCCTGTTTGCAAACCTGGGTCTCTGGGTACTTCCCCTAAGGACTTTCGCCCCATTGCCCTCACAAGTTGTCTGCAAACTCTTTGAACGTATGGTTAACGTTCGTCTGATGTGGTGCCTGGAACACCATCACCTCCTCTCCCCTTCTCAATTTGGTTTCCGCAAGTGCCGCAGCACGACAGATGTCCTGGTGAACTTGGAGGTCTATATTCGTACTGCTTTTGCTGCGAAGACCTCCGTTGTTGCCGTCCTTTTTGACCTGGAAAAGGCTTACGACACCACTTGGCGTTATCATATCCTATCTCAACTTCATTCTTTTGGCCTTCGTGGTCATCTCCCTCTCTTTCTCCGCAGCTTCCTCTCTCGTCGTTCCTTTCGGGTGCGCCTTGGTACCGCTCTCTCTGCCTCTTTTCAGCAATACGAAGGTGTGCCCCAGGGTAGTGTTCTGAGCACTACTCTTTTTCTGGTTGCCCTCAATGGTCTTTTTTCCTCTCTTCCTTCAGGTGTCTTCTCCGCTCTCTATGTCAATGATCTTACCCTTTGCTGTCAGGGTGATGATTCGCCTCTCCTTCAGCGCCGGCTTCAACTTGCAATTGATGCTGTGTCGTCTTGGGCCACCGATCATGGGTTCAAGTTCTCTACTTCTAAGACTTGAGCCATGACTTTTACGCGGAAACGGGTCGTTCTTCGTCCCTCTTTGTCACTTTATGGTCATCCCCTTGAGTACACAGATTCCAGCGAAGCTTTTGGGGTTATTCCTTGACACTCGTTTGTCTTGGTCTCCCCATATCTCTTACCTCCGTGTTGAGTGCTCTAAGGCCCTTACCCTCCTTCGGGTCTTGTCTCATACTTCTTCGGGGCAGATAGGCGCACTCTCCTTGCTTTACATTCCTCTCTCGTCCTGTCTAAGCTCGATTATGGTTGCCCTGCTTACTCGTCTGCTTCTCCTTCTACTCTTCGCCGTCTTGATGCTTTGCACCATACTGGGTTGCGCCTCAGTTCTGGTGCCTTTCGTTCGACTCCCGTCCCTAGCTTGTATGTTGACACTGGCTTCCTGTCTCTCTAAGACCGCCGTGATCGCAACTGTCTTCGCTATCTTGCGCGGTCCTTACAACATCCTTCCTCTCGCCTCTGTCGTGCTTTAACTTTTACCCCTCCTGCGGTTCGTGTTCCTCTTCACCACCTCCCTCTTTCTGTCCGGTTATCTCGCCTACAGGATTCTCTTTCCGTTCATATTTCTAATGTTTCTCCTCGTGTTGTTCCTTCTTTGCCCCCATGGAGAGTCCCTCTTCCGCGGTTTTGTACTTCCTTGACCCGTATCACTAAAGCTTTTACCCCTCCTACGGTTCTAAAACGCCTTTTCCTTGAGCACTTTTCTTCTCACTCCAGCTCCATTTCTGTCTTCACCGATGGGTCTAAGTCTGGCGGACGGTGTTGGCTACTCTGTTGTTTTTCCTGATCGCACTTATATGTGTTGCTTACCTCCATAAACTAGCATCTTTACAACGGAGCTTTATGCTATTCTTTATGCTCTTCGTCTCCTGCTTTCTCGTTGTCAGTCTTCCTTTGTAGTTGTTGTTGACTCTCGTAGTGCCCTCATGGCTCTCGGGTCCTTTAATCCGGTTCATCCAGTAGTTGTCGAGATCCAGCATTGGCTGTTTCTTGTTCACAGTAAATTTAAGTCGGTTGAGTTTTGTTGGGTTCCAAGCCATATTGGTGTGTCTTTAAATGAGCGTGCGGATGCTGCCGCCAAGGAAGCTGTCCGCTCTTGTCCCGTCTCTCGTAAAGGTATTCCATATTCCGACTTTTACCCGGTTATCTATTCCTCCGTCCTTATCCGTTGGCAGGCTTCTTGGTCATCTGTTACTGGTAACAAACTCCGTACTCTTAAATGTTGTGTTTCCTCGTGGCCGTCCTCCTATCACCGTATCCGGCGATGGGAAACAGCTCTGGCGAGGTTGTGTATTGGCCATACTCGCTTAACCGATCTTACGGTCGTGCATGTCTTTCTTGAATGTCCTGACTTCCAGGACGAGCGTATGTCTTGCTTTCCGACCGCCCCTCGCGGTCACCTGTCCCTCAATGGAAATTCTTGGTGACTCGGATACTTTTGATATCGTTCGCCTTATGCATTTTAGTTCTCGTATTGGCATCCTTGGTGATATTTAGCGCCCTCTGATTATTCTGCGCATTTGATGGTGCTACATAGCCTTCCCGGTTTGGTGCCTTCTTTTGATAATTACTTACTTCTTAGCTTCCCCTCTGAGGCAGCGACATAATGAGACCATTATGACCGGTACTTCATCCCCCACACTCACGCTCTCCATCATGGTCCCGGTGTCTTTGGTCAAGATATCATGTCGTCCAGACCATTATGACCGGTCCTCCCTCCCCCACACTCACGCTCTCCTTCATGTCCAGACAATTATGGCCAGTCCTCCCTCCCCACACTCACCCTCTCCTTCATGGCACAACTATTAGTTATTAAATTTGCAGTTGTGGTGGTTAATAAGAATCATTACAGAATCTGAACGGAATATATTGTTGTGTTTATTATATAATGTGTTAGAGTTCATCTCCACACTTTACGTCACCAACGAGGCTTAAGAAAGTTGTTGTTACACAATCCTCGTTGTGACGTGCACCTGGCTGACGTCACACATGTCACGTGGAGCTGGCTGCCGTCACACATGTCACGTGCAGCTGGCTGACGTCACACATGTCACGTGGAGCTGGCTGACGTCACACATGTCACGTGGAGCTGGCTGACGTCACACATGTCACGTGCAGCTGGCTGACGTCACACATGTCACGTGGAAGCTGGCTGACGTCACACATGTCACGTGGAGCTGGCTGACGTCACACATGTCACGTGCAGCTGGCTGACGTCACACATGTCACGTGGTGCTGGCTGACGTCACACATGTCACGTGGTGCTGGCTGACGTCACACATGTCACGTGGAGCTGGCTGACGTCACACATGTCACGTGGAGCTGGCTGACGTCACACATGTCACGTGGTGCTGGCTGACGTCACACATGTCACGTGGAGCTGGCTGACGTCACAACATGTCACGTGGAGCTGGCTGACGTCACACATGTCACGTGGTGCTGGCTGACGTCACACATGTCACGTGGTGCTGGCTGACGTCACACATGTCACGTGGAGCTGGCTGACGTCACACATGTCACGTGGAGCTGGCTGACGTCACACATGTCACGTGGAGCTGGCTGACGTCACACATGTCACGTGGTGCTGGCTGACGTCACACATGTCACGTGGTGCTGGCTGACGTCACACATGTCACGTGGAGCTGGCTGACGTCACACATGTCACGTGGTGCTGGCTGACGTCACACATGTCACGTGGTGCTGGCTGACGTCACACATGTCACGTGGTGCTGGCTGACGTCACACATGTCACGTGGAGCTGGCTGACGTCACACATGTCACGTGGAGCTGGCTGACGTCACACATGTCACGTGGAGCTGGCTGACGTCACACATGTCACGTGGTGCTGGCTGACGTCACACATGTCACGTGGTGCTGGCTGACGTCACACATGTCACGTGGAGCTGGCTGACGTCACACATGTCACGTGGTGCTGGCTGACGTCACACATGTCACGTGGAGCTGGCTGACGTCACACATGTCACGTGGTGCTGGCTGACGTCACACATGTCACGTGGAGCTGGCTGACGTCACACATGTCACGTGGAGCTGGCTGACGTCACACATGTTAAGTGGTGCTGGCTGACGTCACACATGTCGCGTGGAGCTGGCTGACGTCACACATGTCACGTGGAGCTGGCTGACGTCACACATGTCACGTGGTGCTGGCTGACGTCACACATGTCACGTGGTGCTGGCTGACGTCACACATGTCACGTGGAGCTGGCTGACGTCACACATGTCACGTGGTGCTGGCTGACGTCACACATGTCACGTGGTGCTGGCTGACGTCACACATGTCACGTGGTGCTGGCTGACGTCACACATGTCACGTGGAGCTGGCTGACGTCACACATGTCACGTGGTGCTGGCTGGCGTCACACATGTCACGTGGTGCTGGCTGTCGTCACACATGTCACATGGTGCTGGCTGACGTCACACATGTCACGTGGAGCTGGCTGACGTCACACATGTCACGTGGAGCTGGCTGACGTCACACATGTCACGTGGAGCTGGCTGACGTCTCACATGTCACGTGGTGCTGGCTGACGTCACACATGTCACGTGGTGCTGGCTGACGTCACACATGTCAGATGAAGCTGGCTGACGTCACATATGTCACGTGGTGCTGGCTGACGTATACATGTCACGTGGAGCTGGCTGACGTCACACATGTCACGTGGTGCTGGCTGACGTCACACATGTCACGTAGTGCTGGCTGACGCCACACATGTCACGTGGTGCTGGCTGACGTCACACATGTCACGTGGTGCTGGCTGACGTCACACATGTCACGTAGTGCTGGCTGACGTCACACATGTCACGTGGTGCTGGCTGACGTCACACATGTCACGTGGAGCTGGATGACGTCACACATGTCACGTGGCGCTGGCTGACGTCACACACGTAAAGTGGAGCTGGCTGACGTCACACATGTCACGTGGAGCTGGCTGACGTCACACATGTCACGTGGTGCTGGCTGACGTCACACATGTCACGTGGAGCTGGCTGACGTCACACATGTCACGTGGTGCTGGCTGACGTCACACATGTCACGTGGTGCTGGCTGACGTCACACATGTCACATGAAGCTGGCTGACGTCACACACGTAAAGTGAAGCTGGCTGACGTCACACATGTCACGTGGAGCTGGCTGACATCACACATGTCACGTGGAGCTAGCTGATGTCACACATGTCACGTGGTGCTGGCTGACGTCACACATGTCACGTGGAGCTGGCTGACGTCACACATGTCACGTGGTGCTGGCTGACGTCACACATGTCACGTAGTGCTGGCTGACGTCACACATGTCACGTGGTGCTGGCTGACGTCACACATGTCACGTGGAGCTGGATGACGTCACACATGTCACGTGGCGCTGGCTGACGTCACACACGTAAAGTGGAGCTGGCTGACGTCACACATGTCACGTGGAGCTGGCTGACGTCACACATGTCACGTGGTGCTGGCTGACGTCACACATGTCACGTGGAGCTGGCTGACGTCACACATGTCACGTGGTGCTGGCTGACGTCACACATGTCACGTGGTGCTGGCTGACGTCACACATGTCACATGAAGCTGGCTGACGTCACACACGTAAAGTGAAGCTGGCTGACGTCACACATGTCACGTGGAGCTGGCTGACATCACACATGTCACGTGGAGCTAGCTGATGTCACACATGTCACGTGGTGCTGGCTGACGTCACACATGTCACGTGGAGCTGGCTGACGTCACACATGTCACGTGGTGCTGGCTGACGTCACACATGTCACGTAGTGCTGGCTGACGTCACACATGTCACGTGGTGCTGGCTGACGTCACACATGTCACGTGGTGCTGGCTGACGTCACACATGTCACGTAGTGCTGGCTGACGTCACACATGTTACGTGGTGCTGGCTGACGTCACACATGTCACGTGGAGCTGGATGACGTCACACATGTCACGTGGCGCTGGCTGACGTCACACACGTAAAGTGGAGCTGGCTGACGTCACACATGTCACGTGGAGCTGGCTGACGTCACACATGTCACGTGGTGCTGGCTGACGTCACACATGTCACGTGGAGCTGGCTGACGTCACACATGTCACGTGGTGCTGGCTGACGTCACACATGTCACGTGGTGCTGGGCTGACGTCACACATGTCACATGAAGCTGGCTGACGTCACACACGTAAAGTGAAGCTGGCTGACGTCACACATGTCACGTGGAGCTGGCTGACATCACACATGTCACGTGGAGCTAGCTGATGTCACACATGTCACGTGGTGCTGGCTGACGTCACACATGTCACGTGGAGCTGGCTGACGTCACACATGTCACGTGGTGCTGGCTGACGTCACACATGTCACGTGGTGCTGGCTGACGTCACACATGTCACGTGGAGCTGGCTGACGTCACACATGTCACGTGGAGCTGGCTGACGTCACACATGTCACATCAGCCCAGTAATAATAATATTATAATTAATAGTTTATTAACAGAGGAATTATCTTCATAATAACTTAATTACAGTAATAATAATTTGTGGTTAGTCTTATAAGCTTAACAGAGGACGGCATAGCTGTATATTATTATAAATATTTATTAGGTAGTTATTTTTTTATGTTATAAGTGGGAAATATTTCACACAGACCATCTATATGTCTATCTATACCCGTTTATACCCGTTATCAATTTCTTCCCCACAGTCTTAAGAGCATCAATACCGTGAGTTCTCAGAGCACTCTTCACATCCCGTTTACTACTGTTCAAATCACCAAGCACATTTTTCCCAAAATCGATAGCACTCAGTGTTACAGCTTTCATGAAAAATGGTATGGCCCGTCGAGCAATACCAGCCAAGGTCCCAAAGAAACCACCACCAGATCTGAGATAAGGTGCTTGGAATGTGCGTATGTCATTCATCGCTCCCCCTCTCATCCCGTGTCTCCAAGGGGGAGGAGCGAATATCTCCCTGAATTCCTTTTGAGAAGGCGGATGGAATGGTATACGCATTCTGAGGTCTCTTCCTATAATAACCTAAGTTGTGGGTAAACACTTCTTTATATATATTATATATTGCTATACTTTAGGGCGGATATGTAAGACTGCTGTAACCGATCTCCCATCTTCAAAACTAGCCATTCGCCCAAACTGATCTGTTATTTTAATACTTACTTTCTCCACCGTGTTAGTATTCAATTTTTTGTACACTAGAAGGTGAGCCCCTCTAGAATATGAGTCATGATAATTGATTGCATCTAAGATATTTACAATCTGCCCCCCGTATCATTCAGGCTCGATGACGTCACTATAAATGAGTAAATAGTCACAACCTCCGTCATTGTCTGGGGGGAATGAGACCACGACCTTGGAGGCTGTTGTAATGTCATCTGTTTTTGCTCGATAAATGGTGTATTTGCGACTGCGGTCAAAAAAAGTACAATAGCTATTCTGTGTTTAAATTGAAAGCTGAGAGAATTTAACGAGCCAGTACTTCCACTAGTTGAAGCTAGTAATACCCTCTCTAAAGATTGGTCATAGATGAGGATTGGTTCTTTATCTGTGAAGTATATTTTGAAATCATCCCTAAAACTAAGCTTCATGTCGGTGGTTATTTGCCGACTAAGCACGTCTGTAATGAATTTGATGTTTCTTGATAATATGTTGGTTTTTGGCTGGAAGATATATATTAAGTGTTCTGGACTCTTAGAAAGAGTTCCACATTTAAAAGTGGCATAGATATCTATGCCAAACTCCTCATTTTTGATGATGACATTAATTCGCCTGGGTAGGAGTATGTTGATTAAAGCCACTTCATGTTTTATAGAAGGGTTTAAATATAGTGTGGGGATGGGGTGTTTGTAAATGCTGAAATCGTGTTGTTGTATATATCTCCTTGAGTGAGACTGGTAGGATATGTCCCGTTATGTACTGATTAGGCAATATACAGGGGAGGGGTTTTTGTAAGAAGGGGAAAATAAACAACATTACTTATATTTTATTTTATTAAAGTACTTAAAAAACTACAACATGTGAAGATTCCCTCATCAAATCACCTTTTTTGTTTTTAAAGAATAGTGATTAACCACACCCCCTGCTACTACTACTACTACTGGTGCTGGCTACTGCTGCCGCTACTGCTACCGCCACTGCTGCTTCCGCCGGAGCTACCGTCGCTGCTGCTGCTGTTGCTGTTGCCACTACCACAACTTCTTTCCTGGGGTGGTGGTTACAGCTTTCGTTGTTTTTTCGGGGGGGGGGGGAAGATAACAGGAATATTTCCTGTGACTCACCATCGAGTATGGAGTCGATACGACGATTCGCCTCCGTTTTGAAGTCGAGGAGGGGTTCAATCCGTCGTTTGACTAAGGTTGATGCTGTGGGAGGTGGTGGAGGGGTGGCGGTGGGTGTGGAGGTGGAAGTGTATTCTTGTAGCTGTCTCTTCTTCCTGGGTGTGGCTGGCAGTGCTGGAGGTGTAGAACGAGAAGAGGTTCTTGGCGTGGTACCACCCTCTCCCACCAAGGTGTCCGAGGGTGATAGTAAAAACTATCACCACTGGGGTTGTCGAACGGGAGGGGCACCACTGATGGTTGTAACAGCAGCGGGTCGTTTGAGAATGACTAACTCTTTGTTGAGTTTGGCCAGTTCTTGATGAAGAGAGAGCAGCATGGGTCCAATGTCCTTGTGCCAGTTGTCCATACCATCGCGGGAAGCCCCTAAGCCGTGGGTACCACTAGCTGAGACATGGTTGGGGTTCTCACCATTAGATTGCCCACCTTTGTTAGGGCCACCCTGATCCAATATCGCCGGTTTTTGGATGTATCCAGGGTGACGTTAGAGACGTAGTGAGTGTCGGCGGAAGTCTGCACTTGTGCCTGGGCTATTGGATTTGACTCGAAGGGGGCTCCTGCCCCGAATGCTGAAATCAGGGCCACAAATGTCGGCCTGAAGTAAAGGACGGGCTCCTCTATGAGATCTTGTCCTTCAGAGGGGAGTGTGGCTATCTTCATATCATTGTCCCCTGTGGTAGCCCGACAACAAATTATTGCCCTATTGACTTTTCCCAGCCCAACACGTTCCACACGGGCGTAGGGGTAGGTTTTCCAGATGACAGAGGCTAGCCCATAGGGACGCACAACGGCAGCCAGTAACTCATAGACGATGACGTCGCCTACCCCAAAGGTCTGGGAGTCAGTGATATCGTCACCAATGGTCTTGATACTCGCCAGCGACATGGCGAGAGGGTGGCTGTGAGGAGCGTGTCGACAACTGTAGTATAGTGTTCCAGGAGCGGCGGTGGGCGACCTTTAAATACACCTGTGACCCACCTGGGGAGGCGAGAGGGATGAAGGGGTGTGGGGTAGAGGTCACCTTATGAGCCCATAGACACTCCGGCCAGACTCAAAGGCTGTAATCATGTCCCGATGATGGAAGGTTAATTTTTCCATTCGCCAAATCTCTGTCTGGATCTCCTGAGATGAATACTCTTCATAACTTTTCACCGTTTCACCAAATGACTTAAAAAACCGTTCTGGGGGAGCACTCAACACGAGACGGTCATAACAATCCCATAAGGCATATATCAATCTACTTTTGTGTTCGACAAACTTGTAGTAATGATGAGTAGCAACCAAACGCTTCAATAGGGGAGATTTTTCTTCCTCCTCTACCGCTGGAGGGGATGAAGAAGCTCGCTCCATGGTGGATACACAACTGATTATAATGACGTTTAAGATGTGGTTCATATAGGTTTTTCAATACGGTTCCTAATGGGGTCTCCTATGGATACCCCTCCCCCCTTTTAACTGTGATCTGGCGCGAGAATTACGTATAAAGGATGGGTCTATGCCGGCCACCTTAAGTAAAATCCTTACATCTGCCTTCTCAGCTGTCCTAAATTGTCCTTTAGTAAAGGCTAAAGTTTTAATTATATCTAAAATATTTAAATTTTGCACAGGCTTTAATAAATTCCCGTGACTATCCCATATCACCTGTTGGCTGTTTTGTTCAAACATGTTCAATAATGTTTTGACGTGTGGAATTTCCTCTATTTTAAAATTCACGTTATTAAGTTGTCCAGACTTGGGTTTTGGGTGGTGGTGTGGTGGCTTTGTGGTGAGTGGGCCCAGCAACAGCTAGCCGCATCTCAGGCGGTAGAATGGAATGTATCCTTTTTTTTATTTGTTTTTTTAAAGGGCGATGGTCGCACCTGGGCTACGTTTTTTGTTGAAAGAACCCCGCGGCGGCGGGCACCTGCACGGCGACGGCGGGCGCAGCAGGGGGTGGCCAATGTCTTTAAAGGTTGTCTGACCAGTCCCCCCCCTGGTAGGACTATAACGTTCAAAGGAGCTACCGTGGCAACACCGCCCACAAGTTGTTGCTGTTGCCGAGGGTGTAGGGGGAGTGTCCACTTCCCCCACTCCATCATCACCACTGGCAGAGTCACAGCCAGTGGTGATGATGCTTACAGCTACCACCAACATTATTAGCCGAATTGACCCATTTGCTTTCGTTTTTTAAAGAGAAGGACTTACTTCCACCTCTACCACTGGTGGAAGAGGGTGGAGCCACCTCATTAAGAGGCGATGGAGTACTCTCGTTTTTATTAAATAAATATTTTTCAGCAACGAGTCGTGGTACTAGGCAATATTCTTTTTTTTCACCATTTTTTTGCTCTTCTTACGTAATTACTTTATTAGAGAGGAAATTAACGATACAGCCAAAGGTAACAGAGCTGCCAATATAGCTCCTCCTCGCCTAGAAGATAAATATTCTTCTTTTTGTACAATGGAGTTTTCTTACGTGCTACAGAACGAATGTCATTCTGATACCACTGTAGTCCATTAATTATTAAGGTTGAACTGAGATGTTTCGTTTCAGAAAATTGGCAAAAATTTCACAAATTGATTCAATTTCCTGTCGTTTTAAAGTCTTGATTAGTTTATTCCGCTTCTTGGGCGATAAATTGTTTAATAAAAATAACAGTTGATGGTGTTTCTCTACGAGAGAGTCTGATGAACTGTCATTTTTTTTTAAATTTGACGATGTCTTGAGCTTTAAGTGCCCTCTCCACTTGACGAAATATTCTCTGTGTCCTTTCGATGTCTTCCTAGTCTGTAATATCGTTATGGGAAAATAGTCTGGAAGGGTTGTTGGAATCAATTCTTGCTCATAAAACATACCACTGATCGGCTCGTTGGTTAAATCTTTGATTTTATAGGATTGACTGGTTGTGTTCTGTCGATATGTGACATTTGAAATATTTCTTCTGTATTTTGGAGGCCCAAAGCCCTTGTGAAATATATTCCTCTGCTTTGCCAGTCATACATACTGCCCAACCTGCAGTTGTGGACTGATGGGGGTATGGGTTAGTCATTGTTTAAATACATGACCTTAAACTGTCTTCGTACATCTTCAATGTTTTGCAACTTATGAATGGCACGTGGGGAATTTTTTAGTGTTCTGTGGAAAGTGTGGTTGTAAACGTCCACAACTTTTGGGAGGATGTGAATGTATTGTAATGAATTAGCTTGGGTCATATAATGATACAGTTTATGTTTTAAAGTTTTGATGGCTCGCTCCACTATACTAGATTTCATTTCCGAAAATACACTATATAATTTAATATTTTGCTTATTCAAATAATTTTGAACTGTCCTGTTGTAAAATTCTCTACCTCGGTCGGTGAATATTCGTCTTACCCCGTGAAACTGAGAGGTTTCCTCTAAAATCTTCTTTAGAGCAGCACCACATCCGTTGAATTTTTTGTTTTTAAAGTTTGAGTCTGCATTAGGCGAGAATAAACATCGACACAAATCAAAATATATTTAACGCCACGATTGCATTTTTGTAAACTACAAAAGTCTCCCAAATCACAGGCAATTATGGTGCGGGGCTTAGGAGCTAATATTTCTGTCGAGGAAACATAACTAAATTTCTTCTATGTAAGGTATAAGATCGCTCCCCACGAAGAAATTCCCTCACATCTGCAATACTGATGCTGGTGCCTTTGAGTCTGGCGGCCTTATACAATTTTTGAATTGATCCTGTGAAACCTCCCAAGCTAGAAATGTCATTATAGATGGTGGTAAGAATTGACCGTTTCTGCGTCGTTAAAGGCATTTTTTTGTTCACATTTGATAATCAATTTCACACTGGTCTTCATTGACAATGCTCATTCGTAGTTGTAATGTCTCAGGAACTGTCAGATCGACCAGTAAATAGCCATACTCGCTCTGGGATATTGCCCGACGATATATTTCAACGAAATTATTAATAGTTTTTCGCCCATATAACTAACCGCTTAAAATTTCAAGTTGGGTTATGCTGCTTCATTAATATATAATGGGTACAATTCAGAGTTATTGTCCTAGCATATTTCCCCTAGGGAAACCAATTTTGACTAATTAGAATTACTGAAATATTATCGTGTCTCCCTCGGGTGAAGATATATGCTATAATTGGACTCTGTATGGCTTCCAGGTATAAGTCATCAATTGTATACAAAACTGACTCATTTGAAAAAGGATTCTTATACTCTAAAGGGTTACTCAGTCCTTGGGAGAGTGTAACCTTGATTCACAAAATGGGGTTGTTTGAAAGAGGATGTTCAGTATTATTTGCAGTTGACACTATAATTTTTGAGAATTTCCTGTGGTATTTAACACATAAATTTACCACCAGACTAGTTTTCCCATAATTGCTAAATCCAGCTACAAATATTCTTGCCGGTTGATGAAAAATATTAAGTTAGTCGACTGTGGCAGAAGTACACTCCTCCATATTTTCCTCATAAATGGTCCAATTACCTATGGACAGTCATATATATATATATATATATATATATATATATATATATATATATATATATATATATGTCGTACCTAGTAGCCAGAACGCACTTCTCAGCCTACTATGCAAGGCCCAATTTGCCTAATAAGCCAAGTTTTCATGAATTAATGTTTTTTAGGCAAACTAACCTACCTAACCTAACCTAACATAACTTTTTAGGCTACTTAACCTAACCTAACCTATAGAGATAGGTTAGGTTAGGTTTGGTAGGGTTGGTTAGGTTCGGTCATATATCTAAGTTAATATTAACTCCAATAAAAAAAAATTGACCTCATACATATTGAAATGGGTTGCTTTATCATGTCATAAGAAAAAAATTAGAGAAAATATATTAATTCAGTAAAACTTGGCTTATTAGGCAAATCGGGCCTTGCATAGTAGGCTGAGAAGTGCGTTCTGGCTACTAGGTACGACATATATATATATATATATATATATATATATATATATATATATATATACATATATATATATATATATGTATATATATATATATATATATATATATTATACATATATATATATATGTCGTACCTAATAGCCAGAACGCACTTCTCAGCCTACTATTCAAGACCCGATTTGCCTAATAAGCCAAGTTTTCATGAATTAATGTTTTTTCGTCTACCTAACCTACCTAACCTAACCTAACCTAGCTTTTTTTGGCTACCTAACCTAACCTTACCTATAAATATAGGTTAGGTTAGGTTAGGTAGGGTTGGTTAGGTTTGGTCATATATCTACGTTAATTTTAACTCCAATAAAAAAAAATTGACCTCATACATAGAGAAAAGGGTTGCTTTATCATTTCATAAGAAAAAAATTATAGTAAATATATTAATTCAGGAAAACTTGGCTTATTAGGCAAATCGGGCCTTGAATAGTAGGCTGAGAAGTGAGTTCTGGCTACTAGGTACGACATATATATATATATATATATATATATATATATATATATATATATATATATATATATATATATATATATATATATATATATATATATGTCGTACCTAGTAGCCAGAACGCACTTCTCAGCCTACTATGCAAGGCCCGATTTGCCTAATAAGCCAAGTTTTCCAGAATTAATATATTTTCTCTAATTTTTTCTTATGAAATGATAAAGCTACCCATTTCATTATGTATGAGGTCAATTTTTTTTTATTGGAGTTTAAATTAACGTAGATATATGACCGAACCTAACCAACCCTACCTAACCTAACCTAACCTATCTTTATAGGTTAGGTTAGGTTAGGTAGCCCAAAAAGTTAGGTTAGGTTAGGTTAGGTAGTCGAAAAACAATTAATTCATGAAAACTTGGCTTATTAGGCAAATCGGGCCTTGCATATTAGGCTGAGAAGTGCGTTCTGGCTACTAGGTACGACATATATATTATATATATATATATATATATATATATATATATATATATATATATATATATATATATATATATATATATATATATATTATATATATATATATATGTGTGTGTGTGTGTGAGTGAGTGAGTGTGAGTGTGAGTGTGTGTGTGTGTGTGTGTGTGTGTGTGTGTGTGTGTGTGTGTGTGTGTGTGTGTGTGTGTGTGTGTGTGTGTGTGTGTGTGTGTGTGTGTGTGAGTGAGTGTACTCACCTATATGTGCTTGCAGGATCGAGCATTGACTCTTGGATCCCGCCTTTCTAGCTATCGGTTGTTTACAGCAATGACTCCTGTCCCATTTCCCTATCATACCTAGTTTTAAAAGTATGAATAGTATTTGCTTCCACAACCTGTTCCCCAAGTGCATTCCATTTTTCTACTACTCTCACGCTAAAAGAAAACTTCCTAACATCTCTGTGACTCATCTGAGTTTCCAGTTTCCACCCATGTCCCCTCGTTCTGTTATTATTACGTGTGAACATTTCGTCTATTTCCACTTTGTCAATTCCCCTGAGTATTTTATATGTCCCTATCATATCTCCTCTCTTCCTTCTTTTCTCTAGTATCGTAAGGTTCAGTTCCTTCAGCCGCTCTTCATATCCCATCCCTCGTAACTCTGGGACAAGCCTCGTCGCAAACCTCTGAACCTTCTCCAGTTTCTTTATGTGTTTCTTCAGGTGGGGGCTCCATGATGGCGCGGCATACTCTAAGACGGGTCTCACGTAGGCAGTGTAAAGCGCCCTAAAAGCTTCCTCATTTAGGTTTCTGAATGAAGTTCTAATTTTCGCCAGTGTAGAGTACGCTGCTGTCGTTACCCTATTTATATGTGCCTCAGGAGTTAGATTAGGTGTCACATCCACTCCCAGGTCTCTTACTCGAATCATTACAGGTAGGCTGTTCCCCCTTCATTGTGTACTGTCCCTTTGGTCTCCTGTCACCTGATCCCATTTCCATAACTTTACATTTACTGGTGTTAAACTCCAGTAGCCATTTCCCTGACCATCTCTGCAGCCTGTTTAAGTCCTCTTGGAGGATCCTACAATCCTCGTCTGTCACAACTCTTCTCATTAATTTTGCCTCATCTGCAAACATTGACATGTATGATTCCACTCCTGTAAACATATCATTTACGTAAATTAGAAAGAGGATTGGTCCCAGCACCGATCCTTGAGGTACTCCACTTGTTACTGTTCGCTAGTCCGACTTTTCGCCCCTTACCATTACCCTCTGGCTCCTTCCTGTTAGGTAGTTCTTCACCCATACTAGGGCCTTTCCGCTTACTCCTGCCTGCCTCTCAAGCTTGTATAGCAGTCTCATCTGCGGTACCGTATCAAAGGCCTTTTGGTAGTCAAGAAATATGCAGTCTGCCCAGCCTTCTCTGTTCTGCCTTATCCTTGTTACTTTATCATAGAATTCTAAAACGTTTGTTAGGCATGATTTCCCTGTCCAGAACCCATGTTGGTGCTTGTTTACAAACCCAATGCTCTCCAGGTGCTCAACAAGTCTTAGCCTAATTATTCTTTCAAGTATTTTGCAGGGGATGCTTGTCAGTGATACGGGTCTGTAGTTAAGTGCCTCCTCCCTATCACCTTTTTTGAAAATCGGTACGACATTTGCCTCCTTCCAGCAACTGGGCAATTCTCCCAACATAAGTGACTCATTAAAGATCATTGCCAGAGGCACGCTGAGAGCCTGCGCTGCCTCTTTAAGTATCCACGGTGATACTTTGTCTGGTCCAACAGCTTTATTTGCATCCAGTGTTGTCAACTGTTTCATTACATCCTCTGCTGTCACCTCTATATCTGATAGTCTTTCATCTTGGGTAATCTCTTCTAACAATGGGAGCTGCTCAGGCTCGGTTGTGAACACTCCATGGAATTTTGCATTCAGTACCTCGCAGATTTCCTTGTCGCTTTCTGTATATGCCCCTTCTGTTTTCCTCAGTCTTGTCACTTGGTCATTTACCGACATCTTCCTTCTTATATGGCTATGTAGTAATTTTGGTTGCTTTTTCGCTTTGACTGCAATATCATTCTCATAATTTCTTTCCGACACTCGTCTTATGTTTATGTAATCATTCCTAGCTCTGTTACATCTAATCCTGTTGTCCTCTGTCCTTTGTCTTCTGTACTTCCTCCACTCCCTCCTGCTTCTCACTTTTGCTTCCTGACACTGTCTATTAAACCATGGGTTATTATATTCCCTCCTGCTTTTTTCCTTTATTGTTGGAATAAATCTATCTTCAGCCTCCTTGCATTTCAATATGACTTGGTTCATCATACCTTGCACTGTTTTTCCTCTAAGTTCTTCCTCCCACTGCACTTCTCCCAGGTAGTCCCTTATCCTTCTGTAGTCCCCTTTTCTGTAATCAAGTCTCCTTTCCCGGACCTCTTGTCCTTTGGTCACAATTTTAAGCTCCATCATGTAGTCAAAGACTAGGACACAATGGTCACTAGCTCCTAGTGGTATTTCATGTTCCAACTGCTCGATGTCTTCTACATTCTGAGTGATAATGAGATCTAATAGGCTGGGCGTATCCCCTCCTCTTTCCCTAGTATCTTCTTTCACATGCTGTGTTAGGAAATTCCTGTCAATAACGTATACCAGCTTCGCTCCCCAGGTCTCCTCCCCGCCATGGGGATTCCTCGTTTCCCAATCTATCTCTCCGTGATTTAGGTCCCCCATGACCAGCAGCTTCGCTCTCATTCTATGCGCTAAAGTTGCTGCCCTCTGCAGTTCATCCATACATGTCTTGTTGCTGTCCTCGTACTCCTGCCTGGGCCTTCTACTGTTTGGTGGGGGATTGTAGAGTATCAAGATTACAATCTTCTTCCCATCCACTGTCAGAGTTCCATGTATGAAGCTTGTGCTTTCATTGGTACCCGGATTTTCCAGCTCATCAAACTTCCATTTCCGCTTTATTAGTAGTGCCACTCCTCCTCCCTGTCTCTGTGTAACACGGGTTTGGGTTCCTCTCTCTACTTATCTTCCTTCTACTCCCTCTACCCGTATTCTTACTTTTATTCTCTACCAAGGGACTCCAAAACTTTTACCAAAGCCAACTCCACGCCACGTGGTCCTAAGACGATTGACCGACTTAGGATTCTACACCCAGTATGACGTGACCTAGGCGCTGAGCAAAACCCTAGAGTCGCCTCTACGCTGCCACCACCAGACCAGTAACACAAGAGCAATGATCGAGGTCTGGATCGATCACGCTAATTAATCAACCTTGGGGCTTGATCCCCACTATAAACGATGACCTTGAGTGTGGAATAAATTACACGGTAATGATAATTCCGATTCGATGTTAGAATCGGCGCCCAATCCAACTTTACCTCGTGTGGACCACGTGACCAGGACAAGTATACACATAACCAAATGGAAACAATAAAATGCAAATTAATAACAAATATAATTTATTAAAAGAAAACTAAAACAAAATCTAAATATGCTCACTCCCTATCACTTTAACACTCCCTACTTGACCTGAATGGCAAATGAGAAGACTATCCCTATAATTAACAATAGCAACTATACCTTGGGCGACCAGCTCTAGGTGTTGGGCTGGTCTTGGGGAGAGGTAAGATGTTTGACCTCTCCCAGCTGCTCCCGTATTCACACTGATTTCTTCCTTGTCTGGTCTACCCCAGACAGAGCATTGTATCCTTCCGCCTAGTCAGTCAAGGTTCTACCAAGTTACTAGCAAGGTTTAAGTTATAACAATTAACCTGTTGTACTTAATTGATCCAGACTGGTTGAATTATTTTACTGAAATTAAATTACACAAGCCTCTAACGGCAGAGCTGTTCCCGATCACAAAAATGGTTATTAAAACTTTGAGAAATAGTAGACCTGTCAACCCCTGATGACCTATGACCGCTGGTCACTCCGCCTTACAAGTTAGATCTGATTCGTGACGTCACTGATGGTGATTTAAACTCAATAATTAGAATACTCTTGATGTTGTACCCAGTACTATTATACAATACAATTTTAATACAAAATGAATAAAGGCTAATTTCTCTAAATTACTGAATACTATAGGATGATTCATTATACGCAGCTATGAACAAAGCGTCGGTTATTTCCACCGCGAATTCCCCTGGGGGTCAGGTCACCATGCGGGCTCAGCTTCCCATTCTCTTTTGTCGATAAACCACTCTGGATAATTCTTACAACAGCCTAGTTTGTTACAACCCCCCCGCACAAGCACTTAGTAAACCTTGTTAATTTGTTAAAAAATCACGAGGTTTAGTATCCAAACCCAGTATTCAACTCATGCCACAAACAAAAGCTAACCTAACTAATAAAATTTGACAAATAATAGTCCAACATCATAATAAACATGTTCATATTCCATAAATTTCTCAGCTGTCAACTGACAGCAATCCTCCAATATCAAGAAACATACATCCTATCCTTACTGACATAGCTAAATAACATGTCCCTACTCTACCATCAAAAACTAGCTATTAAACTCTCTTGGCTCTTCACTAGCCAAGTCCATGTGTCCTCTAGAGCCGGCCACACCGTGCTCAACCAAACATTAAAGTTATAACTTCAGACTGAACTTTCAGTCATCCGGGAGCGTACTACGGAACTATCAGGTACACATCCGTGTACTAACCACTCCCCATCAATGTCAACCTTGACATGCTAAGGAACACACCTAATGTTTATTAAATGTATCTAAAAATATAAAAAAAATTCCTATACTATATCACAAGTTTCAGCTGACTGTACAGCCAAGTGTTCTCACTCACTAGAAGTGTCAATGTTTATATTGGTCCGCCTCTCCTGTGTTCAAACATTCTGCAAAAAATAGCACAACATAATTTTCCATAACCGTTTGTTCTGGGCTGAGACAATTACACAGGGGCTTCGATTTTGATTACTGACCAATTTATAGAGTAAAATTTTCATATATTATACCAGAATTATTTTAAATCTGTTTTTCAACATTTAAAAGTATTGTGATTCTAACTCTGTTTTTCAACATTTAAACAAAAGTGTCCAGATGTTCTTTACACAGATGTTCAGAGCCAACTTTGTTTTTTGTATCAATTGTTCATATTGAGTAATCGAGAAAAAAATCGATGCTGCTGGATGTTGAATGTAGTCGCTGACGATGACGGTGCCGATCTTGCTTCTCCCCGTGTGTAGACATCAATACCTGGTCCTCTTGTACTCCCATCCGGTACTCTTGAATGACGACAGAGTGTAGTAGAGCGGAGTGCCAAGTGACAGCTGTAGAATACTGTTACTTCGGCCATTAATCTTGCTCTCGACAGTCCACACGCCTTCATATCAATCACAGTTCACACGGCAGTCTTGATGTTAAACTTGACGTCGCAGATGACCACAGCAGAGCAGGACTGGATGTACCAACGGTGTCTCTTAGCAGGAGTGGTGTCAGAAGGTCGTAGAGGCGGGTTGCTTGTTTGCAGAACAGGTGAATCTCGTCTTCCATCATTGCA
>NW_027189139.1:1113948-1218948 GCF_040958095.1 Procambarus clarkii | reverse complement strand
AATTTTTACTCCAAAAAAAAAATTGACCTCATACATAATGAAATGGGTAGCTTTATCAATTCATAAGAAAAAAATTAGAGAAAATATATTAATTCATGAAAACTTGGCTTATTAGGCAAATCGGGCCTTGCATAGTAGGCTGAGAAGTGAGTTCTGGCTACTAGGTACGACATATATAATATATATATATATATACATATATGTCGTACCAAATCGACATATAATATATAATATATATATATATTATATATATATATATATATATATATATATATTATATATATATATATATATATATATATATATATATTATATATATATATATATACATAATCTATCTATCCACCTTTCTTTCTCTCCGTCCATCTGTGCAGCCTTCTATCCTTTGTTTATATCCATCAGGTTTTCTTTTTATTCATCTATTTTTCTATCCATCTATTCATCTATCTATCCATGCACCTACTCATATTTCTATCCATTCATCCCCCCAATCATCTCTCTACTTGTCTATCCCATGTAATTAATCTACAATCCATATCCATCTTGCTATTTATACGTCCATCCATATATTCATCTATCTGTCCATCCATTTACCTGTCCACCCATCTACTCATCTGTCTATCTGTTCATCAATTTATCCCTCCATCCGACCACTCATATGTCTACCTATCTATCCATACATGCATCTACCTATTCATTAAACAGAGAGTAATCACACTCGCATGATGCATCAATGAAAAATCCGTAGGAGCCGTGACATAGGTTCGAACCTATGCGCTAGGTGTTCCCAGGCACACTCTCTAGAAGAGTAAGCGACGACAAGGTCAAAAAGGATTGCAAGCTGGGGTACTACTGCACCCTCTAGGACTTCTGAGGCTTCCACTGAAGCACGAACCAGAGTTTCACACAATCCACCCCATGCACTCTGGCTCCGTCATCTTGAATGTTCTGCCTCTGACGCTCCTCCTTCCATACACAGAAAGCATGTGCCTGGGAACACCAGCATAAGGTTCAAACCCCCATCACAATTCCTACGGATTATCTGTTTATTCATTTGTCTATTTGTCCATCCAGCCATCCTTTTATCTACTGTCTGCCTCATTCTCTTCCTCTATCTTTGTCTCTTCCTCGCTCTGTCTGTCTCGAGCTGTGTTTCCGTTTCTGACTTTCTGTGTGTCTCTGTCTCTATCTTTTTCTCTGTCAATCTCTGTCTTAAAAATAATATAATTGTCAAATGTGTGGGTGGTCGGCAGTGACAGCAGTTCAGTGGTGTGAAGTACTAAAAAAACAATAGTTATCCTTTCCATGGAAAAGAGCAGTTGCTTGAGAAACTTTTGCCACTGTGGGAGAATTGTTTGTTTGATGCTAGTATGGCAAATTATTCACAGTAGGAATTTTCTGTTTTTTTTTGAAAATCAAAGAATTAAAGTGCAGAATACTATAAAAAAAAAATTATTTTTAAACTTTAGCCACCATATATGAACAGACAAACACTTTTCCCTATGCTATAATTATAAAATATAAAAATTACAATTTGACACATGATAAGTGTGGTGTGTTGTGTGACATAAGTGTTGTATAATGTTGGGATGCATAAGTGTGACTCTTACTGTTATTATCTGTAGCGTTGATGTTTGCTCCAGCGTCGAGGAAGACCTTCACAGTGTTGTCGTGACCATATGCGGCTGCGTGGTGAAGGGCTGTCCTGCCTGTCAACAGATACCACAATTGTTAATATGCATAAACGATCACGATTCCAGTAATTTATGTAAAATATTGAAATAATTTGTTCTAGTTGAGCATTTTTATATACTAGTGAAGTGTTCCGACTTTAAACTTTATGTATAACTATTTTCACCCTAAATTTTAGAGAGAAAGATCATTTTACAATTGTTAAGAATAGATCACCATTAAAATATCCGACATTTCACCAGTTCTTATTTGATAATTTATTACTTGTGACGAGAGCAACAGGGGTGCTATTGTCATGCCCGAAACGCTGAGTGTAATAGTGGCTGAGGCATAGTATATACTTGCCCTACCTAGAGATCCAACATTTTTCTTGTATATATCATTTTGTATGTATGTACTTTCCCCTAATAAATATTATATTATTATTATTATTATTATTATTATTATTATTATTATTATTATTATTATTATTATTATTATTATTATTAACAGAAGAAGAAGAGCATTATGCAGCACCCAACATTAAGTGACTTTACTTAGTGTGAACCAACAGCTCCAGTCTTGCCATCGTCAGTTAATCAATATAACCTCTATAAGCAACATACACCATAAACGTTTGGCAATAAAATCTTGGCAATGCTAGTTCGAGGAAAGAGAAATATTGTTGCCATCACCATTCAACCAATATAATAATAAGTAAGTAAGTAATTATCAAAAAGAAGGCACCAAACCAGGAAGGTTATGTAGCACCATCAAATGTGCGGGATAATCAGAGGGCGCTAAATATCACCAAGGACGCCAATACGAGACCAGAACCGCATAAGGTGAACGATATCAAAAGTATCCGAGTCACCGAGAATAATATCGAGAGACAAGCAACCGCGGGGGACGCTCGGAAAACAAGACACACGCTCGTCCCAAAAGTCAGGACACTCAACAAAGATATGCACGACCGTATGAGGGACAATGCAATTAGGACAATAAGGAGCAGGGCGGCACTCCATCAAGTGACCATGAGTTAACCGAGTATGGCCAATACGCAACCTAGCCAGAGCCTTTTCCCATCGCCGGTTACGGTGGCAGGAGGACGGCCACGAGGACACACATCCTTTAAGAGAATGTAGTTTGTTACCAGTAACAGACGACCAACAAGCCTGCCAACGGGTAAGGATGGAGGAATAGATAACCGGGTAAAAGTCGGAATAAGGAATGCCTTTACGAGAGATGGGACAAGACCGGACAGCTTCCCTGGCGGCAGCATCCACAAGCTCATTTAAAGACACACCAATATGGCTGGGAACCCAACAAAACTCAACGACTTAAATTTACTGTGAACAAGAAACAGCCAATGCTGGATCGCGACAACCACTGGATGAACCGGATTAAAGGACCCGAGAGCCATGAGGGCACTTCGAGATTCCACAACAACTACAAAGGAAGATTGACAACGAGAGAGCAGGAGACGAAGAGCATAGAGAATAGCATAAATCTTCACTGTGTAGATACTAGTCTGCGGAGGTAAGCGACATATATGTGTGATCAGGAAAAACAACAGAGTAGCCAACACCATCTGCAGACTTAGATCCATCGGTGAAAACGGAAACGGAGTGCAAGTGAGAAGAAAAGTGCTCAAGGAAAAGGCATTTTAGAACTGTAGGAGGGGTAAAAGCTTTAGTGATGTGGGTCAAGGATGTACAAAACTGCAGAAGGGGGACTCTCCACGGGGGCAAAGAAGGAACAACACTGAGATAAATATTAGAAATTCGAACGGAAAGAGAATCCTGTAAGTGAGATAACCGGACAGGAAGAGGGAGGTGGTGAAGAGGAACAGGAACCGTAGGAGGGGTAAAAGTTAAAGCACGACAGAGGCGAGAGGAAGGATGTTGCAAGGATCCGCAAGATAGCGAAGACAGTAGCGATCACGGAGGTCTTGGAGAGACAGGAAGCCAGTGTCAACATACAAGCTAAGGACGGGAGTCGAACGAAAGGCACCAGAACTGAGGCGCAACCCAGTATAGTGCAAAGCATCAAGACGGCGAAGAGTAGAAGGAGAAGCAGACGAGTAAGCAAGGCAACCATAATCGAGCTTAGACAGGACGAGAGAGGAATGAAAAGCAAGAAGAGTGTGCCTATCTGCCCCCCAAGAAGTATGGGACAAGACCCGAAGGAGGGTAAGGGCCTTAGAGCACTCAACACAGATGTAAGAAATATGGGGAGACCAAGACAAACGAGTGTCAAGGAATAACCCTAAAAGCTTCGCGGAATCTTTGTACTCAAGGGGATGACCATAAAGTGACAAAGAGGGACGAAGAACGACCCGTTTCTGCGTAAAAGTCATGGCCCAAGTCTTAGAAGTAGAGAACTTGAAGCCATGATCGGTGGCCCAAGACAACACGGCATCAATTGCAAGTTGAAGCCGGCGCTGAAGGAGAGGCGAATCACCACCCTGACAGGAAAGGGTAAGATCATCGACATAGAGAGCGGAGAAGACACCTGAAGGAAGAGAGGAAAGAAGACCATTGAGGGCAACCAGAAAAAGAATAATGCTCAGAACACTACCCTGGGGCACACCTTCGTATTGCTGAAAAGAGGCAGAGAGAGCGGTACCAAGGCGCACCGAAAGGAATGACGAGAGAGGAAGCTGCGGAGAAAGAGAGGGAGATGACCACGAAGGCCAAAAGAATGAAGTTGAGATAGAATATGATATCGCCAAGTGGTGTCGTAAGCCTTTTCCAGGTCAAAAAGGACGGCAACAACGGAGGTCATCGCAGCAAAAGCAGTACGAATATAGACCTCCAAGTTCACCAGGACATCTGTCATGCTGCGGCACTTGCGGAAACCAAATTGAGAAGGGGAGAGGAGGTGATGGTGTTCCAGGAACCACATCAGACGAACGTTAACCATACGTTCAAAGAGTTTGCAGACACAACTTGTGAGGGCAATAGGGCGAAAGTCCTTAGGGAAAGTACCCAGAGACCCCGGTTTGCGAACAGGGAGGACAACGGCATCGAGCCAATCCTCAGGGACTGACGACGACTCACAGATCCGATTATACAGACTCAGTAAATACTGAGACGTGCACGGAGGGAGATGGCGAAGCATCTCATAATGAATACCATCGGAGCCCGCCGCCGTAGAACCACAGAGGGCCAGGGCAGAACGAAGTTCAGAGAGAGAGAAGGGATCATTATAGGGAAGCTGAAGACGAGTGCAGAAATCTAAAGGACGAGACTCAAGGACAGGTTTACGAAGAAGGAAAGATTGGGGAAGATGAAGGCAGAGCTAACTGAAGAATAGCGGGAACCCAGTTCGGTAGGAACCTGCAACGGGTCCGCCACAAGAGTACCACGGAGGTGGAGGACCGGCGAAACATCGGGAACGAACTTACCCGCTATCTTGCAGATACGCTTCCAGATCTGTGGCAGAAGAGTTTCGGACGTAATGGTGGAGACATAAGATGCCCAACATTCACGTTTAGCCGTACGGATGGCCCTACGGCCACCGCACTCGCTTTCCGAAAGAAAAGAAAAGAATCGGTCGTGGTGTCCAATGGCGGTGTCTGTTCCATGCTGTACACTAACAGCGGACAGCCCGAGCACAGTCTGCATTCCACCAGGGAATGCACTTCCGGGGACCCCGAGAGGAAGAGCGAGGAATAGAGCGGAGGGCAGCGTCGAAAACAGTGTCATGAAAAAGGAGGAGAGAGCGAGGGAGGGAGAGGTCAGAGAGAGCAGCACTGAGGGTAAATAGGTTCTAGTCCGCTTTAGCAAACTGCCACCTAGGGAAGGAGATGGGAGGGCGAAAAGAGAAAAAGGTAACAAGGATGGGGAAATGGTCACTGCCATGGAGGTCATCAAGAACCTGCCACATGAAATCTAAGTAAAGAGAAGATGAGCAAAGAGAAAGATCAAGACAGGAAAGGGTGCGAGTCCGAAAGTCCAAATGCGTGGGCTCACCAGAATTTAGAAGAGACAGGGAAGAAGATAGGATAAACGGCTCAAGAAGGCGACTTCGGGTATTCGTCAGAACGTCACCCCAAAGAGAATGACTACAATTGAAATCACCCTTCAGGAGCACAGGCTCCGGCAAGGAGTCTAGGAGGTGTTTCAGATCAGGAAGAGAAAGCGGGACACTCGGGGGGAGATAAATGGAACAAACTGTGTACCATTTCTCCACAAAGATACAAGCAGCAGAACAATGGAGAGGCGAAGGAAAAGTAAGGAGACAAAGGGAACATCAGAGCGACTCAAGAGAGCAGAAGAATTAGGAGCTCCAGCAACGGCTGGGGGGGGGGGAAAGAAAGGAATAGCCACGAAAACGACCAGGACGAGCACCAAGCATCGGCTCCTGGAGACAGACACAAAGGGGCGAAAACCGCAAAATCAGAAGTTGGAGTTCGAGGAAATTGGCATAATAACCTCGAACGTTCCATTGAAGAATAGACATCGACGAGAAGGGAAAGGACAACAACAGAGAACAAGGAAGAAACAAAGGTGAAAGAGCAACACAGCACGTTAAAGAATATCAGGGTCAGGATCAGGGTCAGCAAAGTCAGGGTTAGAGGGCATGGGTAAACTGAGCAAAGACGGAGGGGAGCGGGAGAACAGACCAGAGGTGGGCGGGCGGGGTCCAGAGGAGGAGGAGGAGGAGGAGACAACCGAGAGGAGCAGTCAAGGACAGCAGCAGAAAGAGGGGGAGTAGAAAGAGGGGAGCGCACCCCAGCAAGAGCAGCAACCGAAAGGGAAGAAGGGGCCAAAGAAACCTCCATAGCAGGAACAGGGGGCGCAATCACTGAAATGGGAGGGAAAAGAGCAACAGAGCCAGAAGTAGGGGCTGAGGAAGAAAGCGAAGCCTTCTTACCCATGGGGAGGAGGAAGGAGAGGAGCCAGGCTTACGCTTTTGACTTAAAGAGACCGGTGTCCCAGCAACTACGTACCGGGCAATGGATTCCAGTGTCTCAACAGGAGAAGCTGAACGAGAGCACACACGACGGCCGTTAGGAGAGCGATGGACATCCGCCTGCACCGACAGGCGGCGGGAAGAGCCGAGAGATGGAGGAAGAGGATGGAAAGGAGGATCGGAGGGAGACGAGGAAGAGGATGGAAAGGAGGATCGGAGGGAGACGAGGAAGAAGACACAGGAGACATGACAGACTGGGTAGAAAGAAGGGGAACCCCAGACAGAGGACCAGGAGGGGGACCCCCTCGGAACAGAATGCAAAGGAACAGAGGAGGGGGCAGTCGGCATATCAGAGTCCAAGGCCCGGAAAAGGTTGAGAGTCTGAGGAAGGAGGGAAGGACGAGGGGAGGAAGAGCACAACGCGCCAGCATAAGAGACGTTAGCATAAGGCGGGAGCCGGCGAACCTGGCGCCTCGCCTCAGGAAAAGATAAACGCTCCCGGTGCTTCAGGTTGAGGACAGCTGCCTCAAGCTTGTAATGGACACAGGCACGGGAGAAGGTAGGATGGGCCTCACCGCAGTTGAGGCCGCGAGCTTGGGGAGAAGTGCACTCCGACTTAGAGTAACCTTCACCCCCACACAAAGGACAGAGAGAGACAGTCCCAGAGCAGCGAAGGGCACCATGCCCAAACCTCCAGCACTTGTTACAAAGTCGAAGAGAAGGAATATACTCCTGGACAGAGCACCTGGCACCAGCAAGAATGACAGAGGATGGAAGGGTCCTACCATCAAAGGTGATCTTCACAACACGAAGGGGTTGACGGCAAGGACCACGAGGGGAACGAGTAAACGAGTCAACCTGGAGGACAGAATGGCCTTGGGCATCAAGGATATGCCGAATATCATCCTTGCACTCCTGCAGATTCCGAACACCGGTTGCAACATGGGGTGGGAGGAGAATAGTGCCAACAGTGGCATTCATCCGAACGTTCTTGGAGACCCGAACAGGGATCTCGCTAAGGCAAGATAAGGCGGCCAAGCGGGAGCTGCATCCTGAGAAGGAGCAGCAACGACACGTGTACCGAGACGAGTGGGGTTGAAGGTAACAGAGGCATCCACGGAATTTACAAGATGCCGATGGAGGGAGAAATCGTCAGGAGGCGCAGAATCAAGAGGGAGGAGATCAAAGTATTTGGCCCATAAAGCGGGACCAAACAAGGCCTGATACGGGTCAGTACAGGAAGGAATCGAGCAAGTGCGGCCGGGGCGCGAACGGCGTTGAGAACCCCCAGAGAGAGAGGGGTCAAAAGGTGCAGTAGTCACAACGAGAGACTTAGCCGCACCAGGGGACGAAGTGATCACCACTGGGAGCTGGAGGCTCAACCCAACCACAGAGGAGGGAGGAGAGCTGGGAAAAGAAGTTAGGATGGTCAAAGGAGGAGCAAGGTCGGGCCCAACGCAGCGGAGGCTACAGAGCCCGGTCTTCCAAGACAGGCCGACTCGAGGGCTTGGTCGCCCACCCCATGAGCCCGAGAGGGTACATCAGAAACATTCAACGACATAGGTACGAAGAGTGATAAATTCATCCACGAAATGTGCCCCCATACCCACCATGGAGCCACAATTAGAGGGCGGGACACCCAACAGGAAAGCTATCGCTGATCATGCCCGGGTCCCCTAGGGGTGCGTGCGTGAGTATACACCCCACAAACGCCACCTTAACCCTTACACTGCTCAGGGGTCCTTGGGACACTTACACCCCTGTGCGCAAGAAAAAAAAAATTCAAAAATTTTTTTTCGTCTTCTAAACATGTTAATTTGTGTCCCCTGAGCACGGAAAAATAAAAAAAAAATCGTAGGTGACATATTTTGGGCGCAATTGAACGAGGAAGTCTGGCAAAAAGTGGGCGTTTGACAGAGCGGTTGACCCGGTCAGCGTCACCCGCGTTGACAGATGGGAGTTGCCACAAAGATATTATACCTAATTGTTTCAATGTCTCCGATTGATTTTTTTCTTAGTTTTTTTGCAGTAATATTATTCAATAGTGTGTATTGTAATATATTTATATAATAAAAGTGGTTAATAATCGCTATACTCAAAAGTATGATGTGCATATTAGTGATTCAATTATTATGTTATAAAACAATGAACAAATAGTTTTTCTGCTATTACACTCTATACACAGGTTATATATAAGTATTGGCATGTTTTGGTCACCATAACGAACCACTAAGTTGGTATTGAGAGTCGAAAAGCAACGAGGAGTTACCGCCACACACCAGCCAGCCACTCGCTGCCACTCCCTCAACACACGCACTAAACTTTCTCCCCCAACAATACCATTTGTGGTGTTATTACACTATATACAGACGTTATATATAAGTATGTGTATATTTTGTTCACCACAACTGTACAGCTAAGCTGATATAGTTAGTTCAGGCACTAAGAGTCGTCGCTATACACAGATGGCGGCTGGCGGCTCCCTCACTCTTTCAAGGTCACACGCACTAAACTTTCTCCCCAACAATTCCTTTTGCAGTGTTATTACCCTTGTGACGATAATCTCCTTCAAGAGATTGAGCCTGCTCTTCCCTCCACAATTACGTCGTTGAAATTATATAATACTACTATGGAAGAAATGTCCAACAATGACAACAACACCAGCAAGGTTTTGCCAGAGCGCAAAACGTATGCAGCCAGACAACCTGTTCAGACTCAAACCGCCAAACTACCTGTTGATCGCTACCGGCTCCGCTGATTGGTCGCCGGTCTGGCTGCAACTGCACTCGCCCCCCCATACTACTTGATGTCTGGGGTCGCCACAACCTCAGACCTCAGAATATTCAGTGCTTTCGTGGTTACCACTCCTCCCGGCTAGACGTTAGCGTGTACTGAGAGAGGTGGTAGCTTAAAGCCAATATTCCAGCACCTTCCCTTTATTTTGTGTTGCACTTCCTGTTATTTTGCCTTAACGTAACTTTTCATTGTGTCATTTAAGTATTCTTATTATTTTGATTGATTGATTTTATTATAAGAATTTGTTTGTCCATTTTTTCATGTTTGATTTATTTAACGTAATTAAAATTTCATTGTTAAAGTTTACTTGTGTTTTGTGTGTCTTCTCCTTACCTTACCACAGACGAAGTTCCAGTTTTTTCTATTTTTTGTTATAACTATGTGACGAGGCCATACCCCTAGCCTTAAACAGCCGAACACCAATGCGTTACCGTCACAAGTTATATGGGGGCCTATCCTAGGAGCTTCACTCAGGTACTGGTGCCAAGTGGTAATTTATGGTAAGCGTATTTAACTTTGTTAACGTAGCTTTACTATTTTTCATTCAATTTCATTTTTATAAGGTGCGGTGTATTGTGCATTACGAGAGTAACATATGGTGAAGGTGAGACAACTTTGGATTACGTGGTGACTGTAGGCCTCAGTCATACTCTTAATTGGTCATCTCTCCCTCCTTGTTATTACTCGTGTTTACCATCTTTGTCCCTTGAATATTTCTCATTTCTGACAGATCATCATATTGGTACCCTGGTACTGTGGTCTGCCCCGGGTCAAGAGTACCCAATCTTCTGTAATCTGACTGTAGGAGGACAAAGAGGGCCATAGTTCCTCTAGCTCGAACTTTAGTTGCTGAATTGGGACCTCAGCAGCAGTTCTCGTCACCAGTTGACACCTCGCACCCCTACACGTCAGTCAGAGATGATGATACATACAACGGTAGGGAATTAGCTTACTTTTCAGAGCACAAAAGTTCGCTAATTCTGTAAGTATCATATTAAATTCAGTAGGAAAAACTTGCTTTATGTCCTATAGAGACTTGGCAAGGTATGCCTACATCCTTGGACTACCAATTTTACTTTTGAGACAATTTACTGTTTCATTTGTTAGTAGGATTTTCTTGCCCTTATCCTCTTACATGAGTACCGGGTACAAGATTTCCTGCGCCCTTGATTTAATTTAATCATTTATCTTTTACTTAACTTTAATTGTTAAAGATCTCACAGGATAGGTACCAGTTGCCACGTTGTCCTGTTTCTGACATTCACTATTGAATATTCGTGTACCTTTATTTGCTAATTTCACCATGTTTTGTCTCCAAGCTTTCCGTACAAATCCAGCAGGTGAAATAGGGACTTTAAGTCGTGCCAAGAAGACTGAATTACAAACTCTTGCACATGAGTATCAACTAGAAGTTCCCTACCAAGCCAACAAAAAATGACCTACACAACCTGTTGCTGGATTACTATTTAGAGCAAGGTAAGATAGACTCTGAAACTCATGAAACTTACTATATTGCAGGAAAAACTGATTTGGCAACGATGAAACTCCAATTGGAACTGGCCAAGATTGAGCGTGAGCAGCAAAGGGAAGCAGCTGCCATACGAAGGGAAGAACAAGAACGTGAGATTGCCTTACTCCAGGAGCGGGAACGCATACGGCTTGAAACCAAAACAACGCGAGTTGGAAATGCAACGTGAACATGACAAGCAACAAGCGACTCTGGCTCTTGAGTGTCGTCAACGAGAATACACGTTGGAAACTTCCCACCTCGCTCAACGCCAGCAAGCTACTGCCAATCTTCCCGTCAGTTTTAATATATCGCATGCAAGTAAGTTAATGCCATCCTTTGTAGAAGCAGAAGTTGATGTGTTCTTCACCACCTTTGAAACCCTTGCTAATCAACTCAGTTGGCCTGTCGACCAATGGGCCACACTTCTCAGAGTCCATCTTACAGGTAGAGCTGCAGTCACACTCAGTACTTTGGCGTCTGAGAATGACTACTACACTCTGAAACAAGCAGTGTTAGACGCCTACCTACTTTCCACCGAAAGTTATAGAAGGAAATTCCGTGACCACCTGAAGGCAAGTACCACTACCTTCCTTGAGTTTGCTAACACGAAAACGGAGGTATTTCATGAAATGGCTGGAAGCAGCACATGTCTCTACTTTTACAGAACTCGTCAACCTGATGCTTGTTGAAGAATTTTTGAGACGTGTGCCGCCTCCTGTCCGCCTCTACTTAGCAGATAAAGAAAAAACCGACTACCTGAAGTGTGCTAAGTCGGCTGACACTTACAGCCTCATCCACCGGCTGACACCCGAACCATCCTCCAGTAAGAAGTCGTGGCACAGTTACGAGAAGGTGAGCCCCGATCAAGCTGGTTCACAACTGTACTGCAAGTATTGTAGACTCTATGGACATACCATAGACAAGTGTGGTAAGTCTCAATACAAGGGAACCACTGACCAACAAAGACCCAAACCAACTCCTCCTAAGTCCGGTAAGCCTGTGATGAATGTTGGTGTTGATGTTAATGATCTTTCTCTTTTCAGTAACCACCTGTATACTGGAACTGTCTCTGCCAACGGTTCAAATCCGGAGGGACGTTTCAAATTGAAGATCTTGAGGGACACAGCGGCTCTACAATCGATCATCTTGAAGTCGGCTGTGCCCAACATCGTCTACACCGGAGAAACTGTCTTCATCACTGACCTCACTGCTACCACTCCATACCCTCTCGCCAGAGTCCACCTGGATTGTCCCTACGTGAACGGGGAAGTCCAAGTCGCCGTCAGGGAAAAGCCTTTTCCCATGCCTGGAGTGCAACTTCTCCTAGGCAACGACTTGGCAGAAGACCTGCAACCGACCAACCTGATCGTCATGGACAAACCCCAGGTGTGTAACTCTGTGCCAATAAACCCTATTCTAGAGTATGTTCCAGCAGAGGTTCAAGAGAGTGATGAAGTTTCTCCTCCGGTTCTCGTGACCACCCGTGCACAAGCCGCACGTCCACAGCCAGCTGACTCTACTGCTACCGCTGTCCCTCAAGACCCTCAGAAACTACCCCCGCATCTGACCAAGTTGGAGTTCCGTAAGTTGCAGAGGGAAGATCTTACTTTAACACCATTGTTTTTCCAGGCTGAGACTCAACCCGACAGTATTCCTGGGTTCTTCCTAGAGAACGACTTGCTCTACCGCAGATATAGACCCAGTAAACTGAAGGAGGAGGACGATTGGGCCAACATCGAACAACTTGTGATTCCCACCAGCCTGCGGCCCACTATTCTACACCTGGCCCACGGAGCATTCTCCCACTACGGCTTCAACAAGACTTACCATGGGATTCGTCAAGACTACTACTGGCCAGGTATGGTAAATAACGTCAAACAGTACGTAAAACAGTGTCATACATGTCAGATGGCAGGCAAACCGAACGTCTCCAATCCCAGAGCACCACTGATTCCCATACAGGTGCCTGCGGAACCTTTCCACAGACTCATAATAGACTGTGTTGGTCCTTTACCTCGGACCAGTTCAGGTAACGCCTACATCCTAACCATCCTGTGTCCTACCACCAGATTTCCCATAGCAGTTCCAGTGAAGAACATCACGGCTGCTACGGTTATAAAACATCTATTGAAGATCTTCACTCAATACGGATTTCCCAGGGAGATTCAAAGTGACTGTGGTACCAACTTCACCAGTGATCTCTTCAAAAGGACACTGGAGGAGTTCAACATCAAACAGGTATTGTCCAGCCCCTATCATCCTGCTTCACAGGGTTCTCTTGAACGTAGTCATCAGACCATCAAAGCACTCTTGAAAAAGTTTTGTAGTGAAACCTCGAAGGATTGGGATAAGCAGATTGACCTTATAATGTGTATCTTCAGAAGTCTCCCCAATGAGTCCCTAGGAGTATCTCCTTATGAGATGCTCTACGGCCGTAAGTGCCGTACTCCCCTTAAGGCTTTCAAAGACTCTCACAGAGATGCCACCTTCAGTGAGCATCAGAATGTGCCCCAGTTTCTTCAAAACCTTCAACACATTCTAGAGAGAGTCCACCGCTTTGCCCATGATAATCTATTGAAAGCCCAGGTGAGAATGAAGACTCATTACGACCAGACCAGCAAAGTAAGAAAATTCAAGCCGGGAGACTTCGTCCTTGCCTATTTCCCTATCCCAGGTTCACCTTTACAAAACAGGTTTTCAGGACCCTACTGCGTCAAAGAGTGCAGGAATAATAACAACTACGTAATAGAGACTCCAGATAGGCGGCGGAAGACCCAGCTGTGCCACGTCAACCTCCTGAAGCAATATAATGGTACTCCTCCCACTGTCCTGACTAACTATTCTACTTTCACAGAACCCTACATCCACAGTGAGACCTTCCCGGCTTCTCCTCCCGAAAGCACTGACAAGGAGTCAGCGCTTTCTAATTCCGAAATCCTTAATGATCTTCCCAAATACTTTCAGGATAATCATAGTGCACCTCTCGTCAAGATCTTCAGAGAACATCAAGAGTTGTTCCGAGATGATCCCCAAGAGTGTAATGTTACCCAGCACGACATCCAACTGCTCCCCGACACCCGGCCGATTCGTCAACCCTTCTACCGAATCAGCCCGAGCAAGAAGGAAGTCATGCGTGCTGAGGTGCAATACCTCTTGGATCATGGACTGGCTACACCTTGTGAGTCCCCCTGGGCCTCACCTTGTATCTTGGTGCCCAAACCCCAAGGTAAGGTGCGGTTATGCACTGACTATCGTAAACTGAACTCTGTCACTGTCAAGGATGCTTACCCCTTGCCAAGGATAGATGACATCCTTGATGCCATTGGTAGTGCCCAGTACTTGTCCCAAGTGGACTTGCTTAAGGGGTACTATCAAGTGTGTCTAACGGAGCGCGCTAAAGAGATATCTGCCTTCATCACTCCTTTTGGACTTTTCAGATATGAACGCCTTCCTTTCGGACTATGTAATGCCCCGGCCACCTTTCAAAGAGCTGTCAACCGTGTCATCCAGGGCTTGGATAACACATACGCCTACCTGGACGATATCGTCGTAGCCTCCAACTCCTGGAGTGAACATCTGCTCCAGCTGCGACGTCTGTTCTCCAAGCTCCTGACAGCCGGCCTCACCATCAACCTGGGCAAGTCCACTTTCGCGAAAGGTAAAGTGCGTTATCTGGGTCATGTTATTGGGAGTGGCAGCATAGCTCCGTTAGACTCACACACTAAAGCCATCCAACAGTATCCACAGCCTACCACCAGGAAGCAGCTCCTGCGCTTCCTTGGTCTTGCCTCTTACTACCATATCACCAAGCCTTTCGTCCTTCATGTCGACGCCAGTGGTACCGGCGTTGGTGGTGTCCTGATGCAACAACGAGGCGAGGAGGTTCTACCTGTCAGCTACTACAGCTACAAACTGAAACCACACCAGAGGAACTACAGCACTATTGAAAAGGAGCTACTATCCATCGTCCTGAACCTCCAACACTTCGCTCCGTACCTACAAGGCGCCAGGTCTACCACCATCTTCTCAGACCACAACCCTCTCCGCTTCCTACATCAAGCCCAATTCACCAACCAGCGTCTTCTACGATGGGCTCTGTATTTACAAGACTTCAACCTGGAGATCCGCTATATCAAGGGTTCTGACAACACCATAGCCGATGCCCTCTCCAGAGTTTATGAAGTAGAAGCGACTCCATCCATTACTCCACCACATAACGACGTACTTCTTCCAGAACCGCAGGCTTCGGGGGAGAGTTGTGACGATAATCTCCTTCAAGAGATTGAGCCTGCTCTTCCCTCCACAATTTCGTCGTTGAAATTATATAATACTACTATGGAAGAAATGTCCAACAACGACAACAACACCAGCAAGGTTTGCCAGAGCGCAAAACGTATGCAGCCAGACACCTGTTCAGACTCAAACCGCCAAACTACCTGTTGATCGCTACCGGCTCCGCTGATTGGTCGCCGGTCTGGCTGCAACTGCACTCGCCCCCCCATACTACTTGATGTCTGGGGTCGCCACGACCTCAGACCTCAGAATGTTCAGTGCTTTCGTGGTTACCACTCCTCCCGCCTAGACGTTAGCGTGTACTGAGAGAGGTGGTAGCTTAAAGCCAATATTCCAGCACCTTCCCTTTATTTTGTATTGCACTTCTTGTTATTTTGCCTTAACGTAACTTTTCATTGTGTCATTTAAGTATTCTTATTATTTTGATTGATTGATTTTATTATACAAATTTGTTTGTCCATTTTTTCATGTTTTGATTTATTTAACGTAATTAAAATTTCATTGTTAAAGTTTACTTGTGTTTTGTGTGTCTTCTCCTTACCTTACCACAGACGAAGTTCCAGTTTTTTCTATTTTTTTTTTATAACTATGTGACGAGGCCATACCCCTAGCCTTAAACAGCCGAACACCAACGCGTTACCGTCACACCCTATATACACATATTATATATAAATATCTACATGTTTTATGCACCGTAACTGTACACCTAAGCTTGTAGTGCGCCCAAAGAGCATAGTGGCCACCCTCTAAACAGCTAGACAAATCGTGCAGACGACGTCTCCTCCGTCACCCATATGGCTCCTCCCAGCATAATCCTTTTGCTGTTATTACACTAATACACACATTATATATAAGTATCTACATTTGTGTTCACCATAGAGAACCACTGACCTGGTATGGTGAATGCAAACAATAACAGGTGGCCACACAGTTAGTAAACGATGCTGTCTCCCTCCGTCTCTCAGCATCACTCCTCCCACAGCGCTAATTATTACAACAATCCTGCTATTATCACAACCCTGGTTATTTATATCACAGTCATTGGTCATCTGTAATATTGTCATCGCTAAATAATAACAATTATATATTTATTTTGACATTTTTCGGCGATGCTGTGGTCACAAGCTGAACATCAATGCTGTTCGCTCATGCTGCGTGTGCCGGCCTTGGTTGCTCCAACAGTACTGTGCCTCTCACACCTGAGAATATTGCCCACAATTTTTTTTCAAAGTGGCATCTGTTTACAAGAGCCCTGAGGAAGTTATTGTGAACCCCATGTAGCCGCGGGCCATTTGAATCAGGCCTGGCACCCTATGGCGTATATATACGCCATGCGCACCATGGGACATGTTACTCAGGGCGTATATATACGCCATGCGCAGTTTAAGGGTTAAGAACCGTCAGTCCGTCGAGATCGGGTTCAGCGACGAAAGGGGGATTGACAATAAAAGGTTCCCCTCGCTCGAGACGTTGGGTACAACAGTTCTACGGGTGCAAGAGTATGCCTCGTCAAGCACCCGGGCGTCAGAATAGAAGAAGTCCAAAGAAGTAATCCAAAACAAGCAAAAGGTTGCCAGGAAACGACAAGCAGATAGGAGAAGAGGGGGGAGAAAAACGAAACATAATGAAAAGGAAAAGCAATCCGGCACATTTAGAGAAGACAGCAGCAGGAGTGCAAGGCCATAAAAGGACAGAGGACTGTCCCACGGAGCATCACACTCCAGCAGCCGGCCACGAAGCCCCATTACGACGCCAATGAACCAGATGGGGAGGGGGGCACTATGCTAAATATGTTACGATGCCTTTCAATATTTCCGAAATCATTGATTAATTTAATTTTCATATATTTTGATTAATTTTAATTTTGGTTTCATTATTTTGTGTGACATTGCGTTGGAATTAAGCTGTGTTATTTACCATACCGTTTATTTTGAGTGTATAGTTTATTTTTTATATTTTTTATTTTTTTTTATTATGTGTTTTAGTTGTTTTTCTTATATTTCAGTGATGGGAACATCAGATCATTTGATGTTCCCAATTTTCTGATGGGAACATCAGATCATTTGGGAATGCATCGGACGAGGGAGTGGGGAATGGTGGGAAGGACGAGGGGATGGGAGTGGGGGATGGTGGGGGAGGACGAGAAGACAGGGGAGGGGGGAATGGTGGGGAGGACTGGGAGAAGGGGAAGGTTGATGTGGCTCAGCAATGCACATGCATTGCTGGGGCCACAGCAACGCGTGGCCGGGTACAGCTAGTATTACTATAATTTATGATACCCTGCTTCACACTAGTAGTCTTTATCTAACTATACTGACTCGAGAAGAGAGGAACATTTTGTTATCATTGTTAGAAAAACAAGATGATCGCTGAGGATATCTATCATCAACCAAGCTGCTATATGATCACACAAGCTTGTGACAAAGAAAACAAGGAGTTGACAATGTTAGTTAAACAATATTACTAATAAAGATATTATGCATCCTGCCAGTCGTTATCTGAACAAAACGTCTTAAGACAAAACATCATTACATAGTTCTTGAATCCCACAATTATTTGCCGACTAGAGACAAAAGCAAGATGGTTTTTACCATTTACTGTTATACATAACATCTACATGTACATTATCTATATAACACAAGTCACTATATGACTATACCAACCGGCAACTAGAACAACAAGGATGATCAAGTTGTAGGTTATTATGGTCCTTGTTGCATTTTCATTTATATGGATAAATTAAACTCCAGCATACAATTGCCCATAAGAGTTAGTATTTTATTGATACTGAATAAATTTACACACACACACACACACACAGCAATTGGAACACAAAAGTTTATGGTAATAGTCAAATATAACCCCCCACCAAACGACAGAAGACTCAGACAGGAATAGGATAGAAACAACATTGCCATCATTAATATAATAAAGAGAGCAGCTTCTATCGCTTGCAGGAACGGATCCAGACTACTAATCATGGGAGAGTTCAACCACGGGAATATAGAGTGGGAGAACAGAGGACCACATGGTGGACCAGACACTTGGAGAGCAAAGCTGATGGACGTGGCAACAAGAAACTTTCTAAGCCAACACATCAAGGGACCGACTAAAATGAGAGGAGAGGATGAACCAGAGGATGAAATGAGAGGAGAGGATGAGGAGGATGATGAACCTGATCTGATATTTACCTTAAATGAGTCGGATATAAGGGAAGTTATGTTAGAAGCCCCCTTGCGAATGAGTGATCACAGTGAACTAATCTTTGAGTATCTGGTAGAGCTAGGATTTATCTCGCCAAAAAAAAGAACTGGGAAACAAAGGGCTGGCGTACAGAAAGGGAAATTATGAGGAAATGAGGAAATTCCTAGGGGGATATACCATGGGACACAGAACTCGGAACTAAGTCCGTACAAGACATGATGGACTATGTCACCTAAAATTGTCAGGAGGCAGTCAACAGGTTTATCCCGGCCCGACAGGAATAAGCCGAATAGCAAAAGAAGAATCGTTGGTTTAATTGGGCATGTATGGAAGCAATGAAACTGAACAAAAGGGAGTGGAGGAACTTCCGAAATAACAGAACACCAGAAAGCAGAGAGAGGAACCAGGAAAGAGTATGTTAGTGTAAGAAGAGAAGCTGAGAAAAATTATGAAAATTATAAAGCTAATAAAGCCAAGACCGAACCAAAGCTACTCCACAGTCACATCAGGAGGAAAACAAAAGTACAATACAATACAATACAATACAATTTTATACAATACAATTTTATTTAGGTAAGGTACATACATACAATAAATATTTACAAGGATTGTTTAACTTATAGGTATAGCTAGTACATACAATGCCTAAAGCCACTATTACGCAAAGCGTTTCGGGCATGATAAACTTAAATGACAAGCTTAATACTAATTGAACATAATGAGTAGAATGAAAACAAGAAATGAAAACATAGATGAAAAAGCAGCACAAATACAATTATGTCGACAAACAGCGCTCTTTAAAGAAAAAAACAGACATTGGTTGACAATAGAAGGGTAAGGTAGGTTACAGGGAATTTATTAGGTATAGCTTCGCTTTTAACTTAAACTGGTTGAGAGAGGTACAGTCTTTAACATGGTTGGGAAGGTCATTCCACATTCTGGGCCCCTTGATTTGTAGAGCATTTCTAGTTTGATTAAGTCGTACTCTAGGAATATCAAAACTGTATTTATTTCTGGTGTGATGCTCATGGGTTCTGATACAACCTTCTATGAAGCTTTTGAGATCAGGATTGGCATTATAGTTTAGCGTTTTATATATGTATAATACACATGAGAGAATGTGCAGTGACTTAATGTCTAACATATTCAGAGATTTAAGTAGGGGGTACCGAGTGATGTCTGGGGCCAGAATTGGATATTGTCCTAATAGCAGCTTTGTGTTGAGTAATTAGAGGACGTAAGTGATTTTGGGTAGTAGAGCCCCAATCACAAATACCATAGTTGAGATATGGATAGATAAGGGAGTAATAGAGAGTCACCAGGGCAGGGTGTGGTACATAATATCTGATCTTAGAAAGAATGCCCACAGTTTTTGAAACTTTTTTTGATATGTTTAGAATGTGTCCCTGGAAATTAAGCTTGTGGTCAATGAGAATTCCAAGGAATTTGCCATCTAATTTGTTACAAATTTGGGTATTGTTTATTTTGAGATTTATTTGATTAGAGGATTTATTGCCAAACATAATATAAAAGGTTTTGTCAATGTTAAGGGTGAGTTTGTTGGCAGTTAGCCACAGATGGACTTTATTTAGCTCAGTATTTACTGTGGCATTTAGAGCAAGGGGATCAAGGGGAAGATCAAGGGGAAAGGGGAAGATCAAGGGATCAAGGATGGATCAAGGGGAAAAGTGAAGGAACCGGTGAAGATACTTAGAAAGGGCGAGGACAGGTACACAGAGAATGACGAAGATGTGTGTGAAGAACTCAACTAGAGGCTCCAAGAGGTCCTCACGATGGAACGAGGTGAGATCACTGCGCTAGGAGAGGTAAACTAGGCGGCCTTGGAAGGGTTCGAAATTACAAGAGATGAGGTCAAGAGGCATCTGTTGGATTTGGACGCGAGAAAGGCTGTTGGCGGAATCTAACCATAGGTATTGAAAGTGTGCAGAAGCACTTTGCGTGCCACTCTCCATAGTGTATAGTAGGTCACTGGAAACGGGAGACCTACCAGAAATATGGAAGACGGCTAAAGTAGTCCCAATATACAAAAAGGGTGACAGACAAGTGGCACTGAACTAAAGGCTAGTATCCGTAACTTGTATACCATGCAAGTGATGGATAAGATCGTGAGAAAAAAACCTAGTAACACATCTGGAGAGAAGGGACTTCGTGACAACCAATCAACATCGGTTCAGGGAGGGTAAATCTTGCCTTACAGGCTTAATAAAATTCAACGATCAGGTGACAAAGATTAAGTAAGAAAGAGAAGGATGGGCAGACTGCATTTTCTTGGATTGTCGGAAAACCTGACACAGTACCCCATATGAGGCTGATGCATAAGGTGGAGAAACTTGGCAGGAGTAACTGGTAGGGCACTCCAGTGGATAAGGGTTGGAAGCAGAGAGTTTGTGAGGGGCGAAACCTCAGATTGGCGTGAAGTCACCAGTGGAGTCACGCAGGGCTCTATACTCGGACCTATCCTGTTTCTGATTTATGTAAATGATCTCCCAGAGGGTATAGACTCATTCCTCTCAATGTTTGCTGACGACGCCAAAATTATTGGAAGGGTTAAGACAGAGGAGGAAAGCTTGAGGCTTCAAGAAGACCTGGACAAGCTGTAGGAATGGTCGAACAAATGGTTGTTAGAGTTTAACCCAAGCAAATGTAATGTATTGAAGATAGGTGTTGGGAGCAAGTGACTAGATACAAGGTATCATGTGGGAAATGAAATACTTCAGAGAGAGAGAGAGAGAGAGAGAGAGAGAGAGAGAGAGAGAGAGAGAGAGAGAGAGAGAGAGAGAGAGAGAGAGAGAGAGAGAGAGAGAGAGAGAGAGAGAGAGAGAGAGAGAGAGAGAGAGAGAGAGAGAGAGAGAGAGAGAGAGAGAGAGAGAGAGAGAGAGAGAGAGAGAGAGAGGAGAGAGAGAGAGAGAGAGAGAGAGAGAGAGAGAGAGAGAGAGAGAGAGAGAGAGAGAGAGAGAGAGAGAGAGAGAGAGAGAGAGAGAGAGAGAGAGAGAGAGAGAGAGAGAGAGAGAGAGAGAGAGAGAGAGAGAGAGAGAGAGAGAGAGAGAGAGAGAGAGAGAGAGAGAGAGAGAGAGAGAGAGAGAGAGAGAGAGAGAGAGAGAGAGAGAGAGAGAGAGAGAGAGAGAGAGAGAGAGAGAGAGAGAGAGAGAGAGAGAGAGAGAGAGAGAGAGAGAGAGAGAGAGAGAGAGAGAGAGAGAGAGAGAGAGAGAGAGAGAGAGAGAGAGAGAGAGAGAGAGAGAGAGAGAGAGAGAGAGAGAGAGAGAGAGAGAGAGAGAGAGAGAGAGAGAGAGAGAGAGAGAGAGAGAGAGAGAGAGAGAGAGAGAGAGAGAGAGAGAGAGAGAGAGAGAGAGAGAGAGAGAGAGAGAGAGAGAGAGAGAGAGAGAGAGAGAGAGAGAGAGAGAGAGAGAGAGAGAGAGAGAGAGAGAGAGAGAGAGAGAGAGAGAGAGAGAGAGAGAGAGAGAGAGAGAGAGAGAGAGAGAGAGAGAGAGAGAGAGAGAGAGAGAGAGAGAGAGAGAGAGAGAGAGAGAGAGAGAGAGAGAGAGAGAGAGAGAGAGAGAGAGAGAGAGAGAGAGAGAGAGAGAGAGAGAGAGAGAGAGAGAGAGAGAGAGAGAGAGAGAGAGAGAGAGAGAGAGAGAGAGAGAGAGAGAGAGAGAGAGAGAGAGAGAGAGAGAGAGAGAGAGAGAGAGAGAGAGAGAGAGAGAGAGAGAGAGAGAGAGAGAGAGAGAGAGAGAGAGAGAGAGAGAGAGAGAGAGAGAGAGAGAGAGAGAGAGAGAGAGAGAGAGAGAGAGAGAGAGAGAGAGAGAGAGAGAGAGAGAGAGAGAGAGAGAGAGAGAGAGAGAGAGAGAGAGAGAGAGAGAGAGAGAGAGAGAGAGAGAGGAGAGAGAGAGAGAGAGAGAGAGAGAGAGAGAGAGAGAGAGAGAGAGAGAGAGAGAGAGAGAGAGAGAGAGAGAGAGAGAGAGAGAGAGAGAGAGAGAGAGAGAGAGAGAGAGGAGAGAGAGAGAGGAGAGAGAGAGAGAGAGAGAGAGAGAGAGAGAGAGAGAGAGAGAGAGAGGAGAGAGAGAGAGAGAGAGAGAGAGAGAGAGAGAGAGAGAGAGAGAGAGAGAGAGAGAGAGAGAGAGAGAGAGAGAGAGAGAGAGAGAGAGAGAGAGAGAGAGAGAGAGAGAGAGAGAGAGAGAGAGAGAGAGAGAGAGAGAGAGAGAGAGAGAGAGAGAGAGAGAGAGAGAGAGAGAGAGAGAGAGAGAGAGAGAGAGAGAGAGAGAGAGAGAGAGAGAGATCTGGGGGTTGATATCATGCCAGACCTGTCCTCTCCCTGGAAACACAAACCGTTAATGACCCAACTTTCCGCTTGTTACAACTCGTAATAAAGTTGTTACATATTGGCTTAACGTGTTTTGACGTATTTAAACGTTGTTACAACTTGTTATATTGGTTGTTATAACTTGTTAGGTGGAGTTAAATGTTGTTTGAACGTTGTAGCAACGTCGTAGTTTCGCTGTGTGTTTGGCGGGCTGAAGCCCATCTCAAGATAAAATCAGCGGCATATGCCAGGTTGGTTAACATAAGAACGGCCTTCAGAAACTTGTGTAAAGAATCATTCAGAACTTTGTATACCACATATGTCAGACCAATCCTGGTCTGACATATGTGGTATACATGTGGTTAGACTACGGGGACTACGGGAATTAAACCTCACGTTACTGAGAAACAGAAGAGTTTTGGGGGACATGATCACCACATACAAGATTCTCAAGGGAATTGACAGGGGTAGATAAATACAGACTATTTAACACAAGGGGCACTTGCATAAGGGGAGGTGGAAATTGAGTGCCCAAATGAACAATAGAGACATTAGAAAGAATTTTTTCAGTGTCAGAGTAGTAGACAAAGGGAGTGCATGAGGAAGTTGTTACGAACCCTTCGTAACTGGGTTCTTTTTAAACTATGATCCGACTCAAGTTCAGAGAACCCTAATCTTGGTGGAAATATAGTGTAATGTTTAAAGGCTGACTTCATACACAGTTTCAAATGTAGATATGATAGAGCCCAGTTGGCTCAGGAATCTATACACCAGTTGATTGACAGTTGAGAGGCGGGACCAAAGAGCCAAAGCTCAACCCCCGCAAGCACAAATAGGTGAGTACACACACACACTCATGTGTGTGAAATCATGGAAGGGAGACGAACTCTAGCTGGCAAACGCAGGAGGACATTCGCAACTGGAACAAACACAGAGGATGGGGTGGAATTGGAAGACTGGATGAAGGAAGTACTCCAGCAAATGCGGAATGAATTCAGTGAAGGACTGAGGGTAATGGGGGAGACCGTAGCTAACCTGCAAGATGATCTAAGGGCAGCAAAGTAGGAGATAAGATGCCTAAAGGAGACCCTTCCACAATACCAGGCACAAACCATACTCCAGGGAGATGGGAATGCTGCTGTGGAGGGGACCACCACAACCCAGATCTCATTTGCTGAAATGCTTAAAAAGAGCCCTGAAGCTAGGTCTGCAGTTAAGGAAGTTGCCATGGAAGTGGCCTCCTCTCAGGAAGCAGCTAGATGTACTAGCCGGCTGATAGAGAGAAAAAGAGCAGTAGTAGTAGCAGGCATTAAAGAGCAAACAGGGACCAGACCAAAGGAGCGGAGAGACAAGGACAAAAACATGGTTAAAGAGATCCTAAAAGAGGTAAGGATGGAGGGAGCTGAACAAAATGTTGAAAAGGTTTTCAGGCTTGGAAAGTACAACAAGGACAGAGACCGAATGATAAAGGTGGTATTCATGAGCGAAATTGCGAAAGAGGACCTGGTAGAAAGGAAGAGCTGTCTAGCATATGTAGAGAAGTTCAAAAGAGTATTCCTGCAGAAGGATATGACAAGGGAAGAGAAAAAGCAGGCAGCAGACGCGAGGAAGGAGCACAGGGAGAGCGAAAGGAATCGGGGAGCCACAACCCCGATCCCTACAATCTCAGAGGGGAATGGGGAACCCTCCTCAAACAGTGCAACAGCCACAGGGATTGGGGCACCACCCCCACATTCTACCCAACAGACACAAAACCTGCCCCATCCCCTGTCAGCCCCCCCACTAAGTACCCACCTAGGGCACCCTCCCCCCACCCACCTCCCTCCTCCCACTCACCCCTCTCCCCTGGACCTCACTTCTCCCACATCCCTCAAGCCCTCCCCTCTTCCACATGCCTTCCCTTCTCCCCCGCCCCCCTAAGCCCCCCAATCTCCCCCATGCCATCTAAGTCTTCCCCTCTCCCCCACTTCCGTAAACCCTCCCCTCTTCCTCACCCACCTCAGCCCTCCTTTCCCCCCCACGCCCCCCAAGCCCTCCACCCTTTTCTCCCCCGCCCCAAGCCCCCCCCATCTCCCCTATCCCCCACAGCCTCTCCTCCCCCCCCCCCCATGCTTCTCCAACCCTCCCTCTCTCACCCCCCCCCCAACCCTCCTCCTCTCACTCTCCCCCCAACCCTCTCACTCTCACTCTCCCCCTCTTACCCGCCCCCCTTACCCTCCCCCTCTCCCCCATCACCCCCCTCTCCCCCACCCCCCCAATCCCTCCTACCTCCACCAGTCTCCCCGTGCCAGGCCCCCCCAGCTCCCACTCACCCCAGATCCCAAAGGTCCCCCACAGAGAAGAACATAAGAACATAAGAACATAAGAACAAAGGTAACTGCAGAAGGCCTATTGGCCCATACGAGGCAGCTCCTATTCTATAACCACCCAATCCCACTCATATACTTGTCCAACCCGTGCTTGAAACAATCGAGGGACCCCACCTCCACAATGTTACGCGGCAATTGGTTCCACAAATCAACAACCCTGTTACTGAACCAGTATTTACCCAAGTCTTTCCTAAATCTAAACTTATCCAATTTATACCCATTGTTTCGTGTTCTGTCCTGTGTTGATACTTTTAATACCCTATTAATATCCCCCCGGTTATGTCCATTCATCCACTTGTAAACCTCTATCATGTCACCCCTAACTCTTCGCCTTTCCAGTGAATGCAACTTAAGCTTTGTTAATCTTTCTTCATATGAAAGATTTCTAATTTGGGGAATTAACTTAGTCATCCTACGCTGGACACGTTCAAGTGAATTTATATCCATTCTATAATATGGCGACCAAAACTGAACTGCATAATCTAAATGGGGCCTAACTAGAGCAAGATATAGCTTGAGAACCACACCAGGTGTCTTGTTACTAACGCTGCGATTAATAAATCCAAGTGTCCGATTTGCCTTATTACGAACATTTATGCATTGATCCTTTTGTTTTAAATTCTTACTAATCATAACTCCCAGATCCCTTTCGCAATCCGACTTCGCAATCACAACACCATCTAGCTCGTATCTTGTAACTCTATCATCATTACCTAACCTCAGAACTTTACATTTATCAGCATTAAACTGCATCTGCCAATCCTTTGACCATTTCAAAACCCTATCTAGATCAACTTGAAGTGATAGTGAGTCCTCCTCCGAATTAATTTCCCTACCGATTTTCGTATCATCGGCAAATTTGCAAATGTTGCTACTCAAACCTGAATCTAAATCATTTATATATATTATAAACAACAGAGGTCCCAGGACAGAGCCTTGAGGCACTCCACTAACAACATTTTCCCACTCTGACTTGATTCCATTTATACTAACTCTCTGTTTCCTTTGGTATAGCCATGCCCTAATCCAGCTTAATATAGCACCCCCAATACCATGAGACTCTATCTTTTTAATCAGTCTTTCATGTGGCACTGTATCAAAAGCTTTGCTAAAGTCAAGGTATACAACATCGCAATCCTTACCACTATCAACTGCCTCAACAATGCTAGAATAAAAAGATAACAAATTTGTTAAACATGAACGGCCATTTATAAAACCATGTTGCGACTCAATTATTAATTTATGTTTTTCAAGATGAAGACGAATTTTATTTGCTATTATAGATTCGAGTAACTTTCCCACAATAGACGTTAGGCTAATTGGTCGATAGTTAGACGCAAGTGATCTATCTCCTTTCTTAAAAACTGGTATCACATTAGCAACTTTCCAAAACTCTGGTACTCTGCCTGACTCTATTGATTTATTAAATATGGTTGACAGTGGGTCACAAAGCTCCTCTTTGCATTCTTTAAGCACCCTGGCAAACACTTCATCCGGCCCTGGGGATTTGTTTGGTTTGAGTTTTACTATTTGTTTAAGAACATCCTCCCTGGTAACTGCTAAACTCGTCAACCTGTCCTCTTTCCCACCCACATAGACTTGTTCGGCTGAAGGCATATTGTTAAGTTCCTCTTTAGTAAATACAGATACAAAATATTTATTAAAAATACTACTCATCTCTTCATCACTATCTGTTATTTGACCTGTCTCAGTTTTTAATGGACCTATCCTTTCCCTAGTCTTAGTACGATATAACTGAAAAAACCCTTTAGGATTTGTCTTTGCTTGCCCTGCTATGCGAACTTCATAGTTTCTTTTTGCTTTCCTTATCTCTTTTTTAACATTTCTAACCAGTTGTATGAATTCCTGTTCTAAAGTGACCTCCCCATTTTTAATCCTTTTGTACCAAGCTCTCTTTTTACCTATAAGGTTCTTCAAATTCTTTGTTATCCACTTTGGGTCATTAGTATTCGATCTATTCAATTTGTATGGTATACAACGTTCCTGTGCTTTGTTTAGAATATTCTTAAATAAGTTATATATTGAATCCACATCGAAATCCCCATTTAAGTCACCTATCGCTGGGTTCATGTCTCGCTCCAAGACCGGCCCACACCCCATACCCAAGACTTTCCAATCAATTTGACCCAAAAAATTTCTTAGGCTATTAAAATCAGCTTTTCGAAAATCTGGCACTTTAACAGAATTTTCTCCTACTGGTCTATTCCATTCTATGCTAAATCTGATTTCTTTGTGATCACTGCTCCCTAGCTCACTCCCTATTTCGATGTCATTAATTTGCGTTTCCCTGTTAGTTAACACTAAATCTAAAATATTATTTTCCCGTGTTGGTTCCTTAATGTGTTGCGTAAGAAAGCAATCGTCAATTAATTCTAGAAAATCTTCTGCTTCACTATTCCCTGTTTTGTTCAACCAGTTTATTCCGCTAAAATTAAAGTCACCCATGACATAAATACTGTTAGATCTAGATGCTCTAGATATTTCATCCCATAGATGCTTTGCTTCCATTCTGTCTAAATTTGGTGGCCTATATATTACTCCTATTATAATATTATTAGCTTTTTCGTTTAATTCAATCCAAATAGTTTCTGTGTGTGGCTCTGTTTTGATTCCCTCTTTGAGACTACATTTCAAATTGTCCCTAACATATATGGCTACTCCACCTCCTCGTCTAATATATCTATCTGTGTGAAATAGTTTAAATCCATATATTTGATATTCAGCTAATAGTTCTCTATTTTCTACATTCATCCACGTTTCGGTAAGTGCAATAATATCTATTTTTTCTGTGCAGACAAGAGCATTTTATTCGTTAATTTTATTTCTTAGACTTCTACTGTTAGTGTAATATACCCTAAGTGAATTGTTTTTTTGCGGACCTTCTCTTTCCCTGATCGTTTTGCCAATTCCTTTCTCAGCAGAAGAAAGAAGCAGAAGAGAGTCAGTTTCAGGGTGATGTACTCAAACACAGATGGGATCACAAGCAAGACAAGTGAACTAAGGTAAAGAGCACAGGAAGTTAACCCAGATGTGATCGGACTCACTGAAATAAAACTCTCTGGAATCATAACGAATGCCGTGTTTCCCCAGGAGTACACAGTAATAAGGAAAGAGAGGGAAGGTAGGGGAAGAGGCGGAGTTGCCCTACTCATGAGAAAGGAATGGAGTTTTAAAGAGATGGCCAACCCGGGCTGTGAGGAGTTCAGAGACTACATAGCAGGCACCATAACAATGGGAGGACCAAGAATAGTAGTAGCAGTAATATACAACCCTCCACCAAATGACAGAAGACCCAGTCAAGAGTATGAAAACAACAACATGGCAGTTAACACTATAATTGACAGGGCAGCCTCTGCTGCCTGTAGAAATAGATCCCACCTGCTCATCATGGGCGACTTCAATCACGGAAGGATTGACTGGGAGAACAAGGAACCGCATGGAGGCGAGGATACGTGGAGAGCCAAACTATTGGAGGTGGTGACAAGAAACTTCTTAACCCAGCATGTCGGAGAACCCACAAGGATGAGAGGCAATGATGAACCAGCGAGACTCGACCTAGTCTTCACTCTGAACGACTCCGACATAAGAAAAATCGGTTTTGAGGACGCAGTAGGAACGAACGACCACAGTGTACTGGTGTTTGAGTACTTGATTGAAGAAGGGTTATTGAACTCGAGGAGGGATACCGAAACCAAAAGGTTAGCATACCGAAAGGGAAACTATGAGGGGATAAGAAAATTCCTAACAGATATAGCATGGGAAACAGAGCTCAGGGGAAAGACGGCCCAAGATATGATGGATTACATCACACAGAAATGCAAGGACGCAGCAAACAAGTTTGTCCCAGTCCAAAAGGAAAACAGAGAAATGAAAATGAGAAACCCATGGTTTAATCAGAGATGTGGGCTAGCTAAGCAACAAAGTAAAAGGGCATGGAGAAACTATAGGAATAACAGGACACTGGAGAGCAGAGAAAGATACCAGAATGCCAGGAATGAATATGTCAGGATGAGAAGAGAGGCAGAAAGATAATACGAAAATGACATCGCAAGCAAGGCAAAGACTCAGCCTAAATTGTTGCATAGCCACATCAGGAGAAAAACGACAGTAAAGGAACAGGGTATGAAATTAAGGATAAAGGCGGAAGGATTCACTACAAATGACAAGGAAGTGTGTGAGGAATTGAATAAGAAATTCCAGGAGGTCTTCACCTTAGAGCAAGGAGAAATTACATAAGAACATAAGAACAAAGGTAACTGCAGAAGGCCTATTGGCCCATACGAGGCAGCTCCTATTCTATAACCACCCAATCCCACTCATATACTTGTCCAACCCGCGCTTGAAACAATCGAGGGACGCCACCTCCACCACGTTACGCGGCAATTGGTTCCACAAATCAACAACCCTGTTACTGAACCAGTATTTACCCAAGTCTTTCCTAAATCTAAATTTATCCAATTTATACCCATTGTTTCGTGTTCTGTCTTGTGTTGATATTTTTAATACCCTATTAATATCCCCCCTGTTATGTCCATTCATCCACTTGTAAACCTCTATCATGTCACCCCTAACCCTTTCCCTTTCCAGTGAATGCAACTTAAGCTTTGTTAATCTTTCTTCATATGAAAGATTTCTAATTTGGGGAATTAACTTAGTCATCCTACGTTGGACACGTTCAAGTGAATTTATATCCATTCTATAATACGGCGACCAAAACTGAACTGCATAATCTAAATGGGGCCTAACCAGATCAAGATATAGCTTAAGAACCACACCAGGTGTCTTGTTACTAACGCTTTGATTAATAAATCCCAGTGTCCTATTCGCCTTATTACGAACATTCATGCATTGATCCTTTTGTTTTAAATTCTTACTAATCATAACTCCCAGATCCCTTTCGCAATCCGACTTCGCAATCTCAACACCATCTAGCTCGTATCTTGTAACTCTATCATCATTACCTAGCCTCAGAACTTTACATTTATCAGCATTAAACTGCATTTGCCAATCATTTGACCATTTCAAAACCCTATCTAGATCAACTTGAAGTGATAGTGAGTCCTCCTCCGAATTAATTTCCCTACCGATTTTCGTATCATCGGCAAATTTGCAAATGTTGCTACTCAAACTTGAATCTAAATCATTTATATATATTATAAACAACAGAGGTCCCAGGACAGAGCCCTGAGGTACTCCACTAACAACATTATCCCACTCTGACTTAACCCCATTTATACTATTTATTTATTTATTTATGCATATACAAGAATGTACATAAGGAATGTGAGGATACAAATATGGTAATTACAGTCTTGTAAAGCCACTAGCACGCGCAGCGTTTCGGGCAGGTCCTTAATCTAAGAAAATTTTAAGGAGGTAAATACTAGCAAAATTTATAGACAAAAAAATGATAACAGATTACATGGAATGAAAAAAAAAATATGAGAGAAAATTATAGGTACAGTATATTAAAGCACATAGGTAGCTATGATTGATTGCAATGACAGCTTAAAATGGTAGTTGACAACAAATTGGTAGGCACAATACAGCAGAAACAATATAAGATTGATTGCAACGACAGCTTGAATGGTAGTTGACAAAAATTGGTAGTCACAATACAGCAAATGGCTAGCACATAAAAGAAGACAGCAATGAACACAATGATAAGGTTGTTTGATATTACATAAAAATTAGGAGATTGGGTAACACTAGGTACAGAGCAAATTTAAAGCTCAGTGTAGGAAACTAAATAGATGAAGTTAGGTACTTTTAAGAACATAAGAACATAAGAACAAAGGTAACTGCAGAAGGCCTATTGGCCCATACGAGGCAGCTCCTATTCTATAACCACCCAATCCCACTCATATACTTGTCCAACCCGTGCTTGAAACAATCGAGGGACCCCACCTCCACAATGTTACGCGGCAATTGGTTCCACAAATCAACAACCCTGTTACTGAACCAGTATTTACCCAAGTCTTTCCTAAATCTAAACTTATCCAATTTATATCCATTGTTTCGTGTTCTGTCCTGTGTTGATACTTTTAATACCCTATTAATATCCACCCGGTTATGTCCATTCATCCACTTGTAAACCTCTATCATGTCACCCCTAACTCTTCGCCTTTCTAGTGAATGCAACTTAAGCTTTGTTAATCTTTCTTCATATGAAAGATTTCTAATTTGGGGAATTAACTTAGTCATCCTACGCTGGACACGTTCAAGTGAATTTATATCCATTCTATAATATGGCGACCAAAACTGAACTGCATAATCTAAATGGGGCCTAACTAGAGCAAGATATAGCTTGAGAACCACACCAGGTGTCTTGTTACTAACGCTGCGATTAATAAATCCAAGTGTCCGATTTGCCTTATTACGAACATTTATGCATTGATCCTTTTGTTTTAAATTCTTACTAATCATAACTCCCAGATCCCTTTCGCAATCCGACTTCGCAATCACAACACCATCTAGCTCGTATCTTGTAACTCTATCATCATTACCTAACCTCAGAACTTTACATTTATCAGCATTAAACTGCATCTGCCAATCCTTTGACCATTTCAAAACCCTTTGACCATTTTTGGTTTTGCTTTTAAATAAGGCAAAAGTTTTACAGTTTTTCAATTCACTAGGGAGTGAGTTCCATAGACTAGGTCCCTTAATTTGCATAGAGTGTTTACACATATTAAGTTTGACCCTGGGGATATTAAAGAGATATTTATTTCTGGTGTGGTGATAATGGGTCCTATTACATCTGTCCAGGGAGAGTTTCAGAGCATGGTTTGCATTTAAGAACAGGGTTTTGTAAATGTAGTTGACACAAGAGAATGTGTGGAGGGAGTTAATATTTAGCAAGTTTAGGGATTTAAACAAGGGAGCTGAGTGTTGTCTGAAAGCAGAGTTAGTTATTATTCTGATAGCAGATTTTTGCTGTGTAATGATGGGCTTAAGGTGGTTTGCAGTGGTAGACCCCCATGCACAGATACCATAATTAAGATAAGAACATAAGAACATAAGAACAAAGGTAACTGCAGAAGGCCTATTGGCCCATACGAGGCAGCTCCTATTCTATAACCACCCAATCCCACTCATATACTTGTCCAACCCGTGCTTGAAACAATCGAGGGACCCCACCTCCACAATGTTACGCGGCAATTGGTTCCACAAATCAACAACCCTGTTACTGAACCAGTATTTACCCAAGTCTTTCCTAAATCTAAACTTATCCAATTTATATCCATTGTTTCGTGTTCTGTCCTGTGTTGATACTTTTAATACCCTATTAATATCCCCCGGTTATGTCCATTCATCCACTTGTAAACCTCTATCATGTCACCCCTAACTCTTCGCCTTTCCAGTGAATGCAACTTAAGCTTTGTTAATCTTTCTTCATATGAAAGATTTCTAATTTGGGGAATTAACTTAGTCATCCTATGCTGGACACGTTCAAGTGAATTTATATCCATTCTATAATATGGCGACCAAAACTGAACTGCATAATCTAAATGGGGCCTAACTAGAGCAAGATATAGCTTGAGAACCACACCAGGTGTCTTGTTACTAACGCTGCGATTAATAAATCCAAGTGTCCGATTTGCCTTATTACGAACATTTATGCATTGATCCTTTTGTTTTAAATTCTTACTAATCATAACTCCCAGATCTCTTTCGCAATCCGACTTCGCAATCACAACACCATCTAGCTCGTATCTTGTAACTCTATCATCATTACCTACCCTCAAAACTTTACATTTATCAGCATTAAACTGCATCTGCCAATCCTTTGACCATTTCAAAACCCTATCTAGATCAACTTGAAGTGATAGTGAGTCCTCCTCCGAATTAATTTCCCTACCGATTTTCGTATCATCGGCAAATTTGCAAATGTTGCTACTCAAACCTGAATCTAAATCATTTATATATATTATAAACAACAGAGGTCCCAGGACAGAGCCTTGAGGCACTCCACTTACAACATTTTCCCACTCTGACTTGATTCCATTTATACTAACTCTCTGTTTCCTTTGGTATAGCCATGCCCTAATCCAGCTTAATATAGCACCCCCAATACCATGAGACTCTATTTTTTTAATCAGTCTTTCATGTGGCACTGTATCAAAAGCTTTGCTAAAGTCAAGGTATACAACATCGCAATCCTTACCACTATCAACTGCCTCAACAATGCTAGAATAAAAAGATAACAAATTTGTTAAACATGAACGGCCATTTATAAAACCATGTTGCGACTCAATTATTAATTTATGTTTTTCAAGATGAAGACGAATTTTATTTGCTATTATAGATTCGAGTAACTTTCCCACAATAGACGTTAGGCTAATTGGTCGATAGTTAGACGCAAGTGATCTATCTCCTTTCTTAAAAACTGGTATCACATTAGCAACTTTCCAAAACTCTGGCACTCTGCCTGACTCTATTGATTTATTAAATATGGTTGACAGTGGGTCACAAAGCTCCTCTTTGCATTCTTTAAGCACCCTAGCAAACACTTCATCCGGCCCTGGGGATTTGTTTGGTTTGAGTTTTACTATTTGTTTAAGAACATCCTCCCTGGTAACTGCTAAACTCGTCAACCTGTCCTCGTCCCCACCCACATAGACTTGTTCGGCTGAAGGCATATTGTTAAGTTCCTCTTTAGTAAATACAGATACAAAATATTTATTAAAAATACTACTCATCTCTTCATCACTATCTGTTATTTGACCTGTCTCAGTTTTTAATGGACCTATCCTTTCCCTAGTCTTAGTACGATATAACTGAAAAAACCCTTTAGGATTTGTCTTTGCTTGCCCTGCTATGCGAACTTCATAGTTCCTTTTTGCTTTCCTTATCTCTTTTTTAACATTTCTAACCAGTTGTACGAATTCCTGTTCTAAAGTGACCTCCCCATTTTTAATCCTTTTGTACCAAGCTCTCTTTTTACCTATAAGGTTCTTCAAATTCTTTGTTATCCACTTTGGGTCATTAGTATACGATCTATTCAATTTGTATGGTATACTACGTTCCTGTGCTTTGTTTAGAATATTCTTAAATAAGTTATATATTGAATCCACATCGAAATCCCCATTTAAGTCACCTATCGCTGGGTTCATGTCTCGCTCCAAGACCGGCCCACACCCCATACCCAAGCCTTTCCAATCAATTTGACCCAAAAAATTTCTTAGGCTATTAAAATCAGCTTTTCGAAAATCTGGCACTTTAACAGAATTTTCTCCTACTGGTCTATTCCATTCTATGCTAAATCTGATTTCTTTGTGATCACTGCTCCCTAGCTCACTCCCTATTTCGATGTCATTAATTTGCGTTTCCCTGTTAGTTAACACTAAATCTAAAATATTATTTTCCCGTGTTGGTTCCTTAATGTGTTGCGTAAGAAAGCAATCGTCAATTAATTCTAGAAAATCTTCTGCTTCACTATTCCCTGTTTTGTTCAACCAGTTTATTCCGCTAAAATTAAAGTCACCCATGACATAAATACTGTTAGATCTAGATGCTCTAGATATTTCATCCCATAGATGCTTTGCTTCCATTCTGTCTAAATTTGGTGGCCTATATATTACTCCTATTATAATATTATTAGCTTTTTCGTTTAATTCAATCCAAATAGTTTCTGTGTGTGGCTCTGTTTTGATTCCCTCTTTGAGACTACATTTCAAATTGTCCCTAACATATATGGCTACTCCACCTCCTCGTCTAATATATCTATCTGTGTGAAATAGTTTAAATCCATATATTTGATATTCAGCTAATAGTTCTCTATTTTCTACATTCATCCACGTTTCGGTAAGTGCAATAATATCTATTTTTTCTGTGCAGACAAGAGCATTTAATTCGTTAATTTTATTTCTTAGACTTCTACTGTTAGTGTAATATACCCTAAGTGAATTGTTATTTTGCGGACCTTCTCTTTCCCTGATCGTTTTGCCAATTCCTTTCTCCCACAAACACATACTTTTATTACCTCCTTCCTCCAAATCAATTCCCATACCTCTATCTACTAACAGTTTAAACCCAAACAAACACCTCTAACCACTTCTTCTAGCGAGTTCGCAACAGCAACAACCCCAGCTCTCGATAGATGCACCCCATCACGAGCATACATTTCATTTCTTCCATAGAAGTGTTCCCAGTTGTCTATGAAAGATATTGCATTTGATTTGCAATATCTTTCCAGCCGGCAATTGACACCAAGTGCCCTCGATATCCATTCATTTCCCACTCCCTTTCTTGGAAGAATGCCACATATGATCGGGATTCCTCCCTTGCTCCTAACTAACTCTATGGCTGTTTTATACCTCTGAATCAGTTCCTCACTCCTGACTCGACCAACATCATTTCCTCCCACGCTAATGCAAATAATGGGATTGTTCCCATTACCAGCCATAATATCATTCATGTTGTTTATAATATCACCAATGCCAGCTCCGGGATAGCAAACCCTTAACCTGTTCCCCCTATCTCTAGCACAAAACGTTCTATCCAAATACCTTATCTGGGAATCTCCCACAACTAATGTTTGCTTAGGTACTTCCTTTACTTTCTGAGGGGCCTGCGCTTCCTTTCTCTTCGTTGCTTTCCCTTTTGCGCGATCCACAGTCTCCCCACAGCACTCGTCCTCCAAAACGTCAAATGAATTTGAAGTTGCTATGGCGTTTGAAGGCGGCTTTATCAAAGTCTTCTTAAGGCCCCTGTCTTTCGCAACTCTCCAAGACGAGGTCCCTTTACTGCTGGTCTCCTCCTTCGTTACTTCTCGTTGTTTTTTAAGCTGACGCACCTCCTCCCGCAGAGAGTCCAACTCTGTCCTCAGGGCTCCCACTAGAGTCACCAGGTCCTTCACTACAACTTCCATATTGCTATGATAATATATACATATAAAAGCTCGCGATAATAACTTATTACATTTTCAAAGACTTTAGTTTACACACACACAAGTATAACCTGCAAACACTGTAGATAGGGGTAGATTAGTGCATAATATAGTGAGAGGAGAGCAGAGTTAGGAACATAATATCTGGTTTTGGAGAGTATACCAACTGTCTTAGAGACTTTCTTAGTTATGTGTTGAATGTGGGTGCTGAAGTTGAGTCTCTTGTCTAGGAATAGGCCAAGAAACTTGCCATCATTTTTATTACTGATGTTAATGTTGTCTATCTGTAGCTGAATTGCATTTGATGATTTGCTTCCAAATAAGATGTAGTAAGTCTTTTCGATGTTTAATGTTAGTTTGTTCGTTGACATCCATAAGTGGACTTTTTTTAATTCATTATTCACAACATTATTTAGTGTATGTGGGTTGAGGTTTGAGTAGATAAGGGTAGTATCGTCAGCAAACAATATAGGTTTGAGAATATTAGAGACATTAGGCAGATCGTTTATATATATAAGAAATAGAAGAGGTCCTAAGATGCTGCCCTGTGGCACTCCAACGGTAATTGGTAGAGTGGAAGAAGTTGTATCATTGATGGTTACATATTGGTGTCTGTCACTAAGATAGGATCGGATGTAGTCAAGGGCAAGGCCTCGGATTCCATAATGCTGGAGTTTAAGTAAGAGGTAGTTGTGATTAACAGTATCAAAGGCTTTTCTTAGGTCAATGAAGAGTCCAATCGGAAACTCATTTTTGTCAAGGGCTGAGTAGATAATGTCAAGGAGACTAATGATTGCATCATTGGTACTCTTTTGGGACCGGAAGCCAAACTGGCAGGGGCTGAGTATGTCGAATTTTACGAGGTAGGAATAGAGCTGTTTGTAAATAATTTTTTCAAATATTTTTGATAGAATGGGTAGATTTGATATTGGTCTATAATTGTTTATGTCCGCCGGATTGCCTCCTTTATGGACTGGCGTTACTCTTGCTTTTTTGAGGATATCAGGGAAGGTGTGATACTCTATAGATTTGTTGAACAGTAGTGCTATGGGTGGGGCAAGGGCATGGGAGGCTCTCTTGTACACAATGGACGGAATTTCACTGGTGTTCCCTGCCTTGGTTTTTAGAGAATGTATGATGGACACAATATCTGCCGGGCTGATTGGTGAAAGGAGAAGAGAGTTTGGATAGCTGCCTGAGAGATATGTGTTAATATGTGTCTGAGTCTGTGGGATTTTACTGGCAAGATTAGCACCAACCGATGAAAAGAAACTATTAAATTCATTTGCCATTTCTAAGTCAGTTGACGGTATACCCCCATCCTTGTAGAGTTTTATTTGGTTATGTGAGTGTTGTTTAGTTCCTAGGATACTAGAGATAGTTTTCCAAGTGCTTTTCATGTTGCCTTTTGCTTCATTGAATCTATTCACATAATATGCAAGTTTTGCCTTTCTTATGATACTGGTAAGCATTGATGAGTACCTTTTAGCTACTTCCTTTGAAACTAGGCCAATCCTAACTTTCTTTTCATATTCATGTTTCTTGTTGATTGAGTTGAGAATGCCACTTGTGAGCCATGGATTGTTTAATCTTTTGTCAGTTACTTGCTTGGTAAGAAGGGGACAATGAATGTTGTAGAGGCTTAGAGTTTTGGAAATGAAGAGGTTAGCTAATGAATTTATATCATGGGTATTATTGAATTCAGAATCCCAGTTAATATTGTAAAGTGCCTCTGTAAGATTGTCTAAAGCTGATTCACTGTGTAGCCTAAATGAAAGTTTCTTGCTTTTTGGTGGTGTTATGTCCATGTTCGCTATGAGAAAGGTAGGATAGTGGTCAGTTGTTCTGTCGTAGATTATACCAGATACAAGGGGAGCTGTTATGTTTGTCCATATGTGGTCCAAGGTAGTGGCTGATGTTTGAGTGACTCGGGTAGGTTTGGTGATTGTGGGGATTAGCATACAGGAGTTCATGCTGTTAAGGAAATAGTCAACTTGAGAGCAATTTTGTTGACCCAGGTCAATATTAAAATCTCCTCCCAGAATGAAGTGGTTTTTGTTGAGATTGTTGTTTATAATAAGATTCCTTAGGTTGTCTGAGAAAGAAGCTATGTTAGTATTGGGAAATCTATAGATGGCTCCAATAGTCAAAGAAGATTTAAGGGATTTAATTGTAAACTGAGCAAAAGTATATTCACAGTAGTCATCTCTGTCACTAATAACACTGTTGCAGATAAATGTATCTCGGTAATATATAGCTGTGCCACCACCTTTTTTATTAGGCCTACAGTTATGAATGGCTTTATAACCAGCTAAGTTGTAGAGTTGGGTATAGTCTTTATTTAGCCAAGTTTCTGTTAAAATAATGAACGATAGGTTAGTACCTATTGCTGTGAGTAATGCTAACTAACTAACTCTCTAACTAACTAGTACTAACTCTCTGTTTCCTTTGGAATAGCCATGCCCTAATCCAAGTTAATATAGCACCCCCAATACCATGAGCTTCTATTTTTTTAATTAGTCTTTCATGTGGCACTGTATCAAAAGCTTTGCTAAAGTCAAGGTACACAACATCACAATCCTTACCACTATCAACTGCCTCAACTATGCTGGAATAAAAAGTTAGCAAATTTGTTAAACATGAATGGCCATTTGTAAAACCATGTTGCGACTCATTTATTAATTTATGTTTTTCAAGATGGAGACGAATTGTATTTGCAATTATTGATTCAAGTAACTTTCCCACAATAGACGTTAGGCTATGTTACGACCCTGGGTTCTCCAGTGGAAACCAGAGGTCAAAATTGAGCTATTAAACTTTCTGGTAGTACAGTTGAGTGCATCACGAGCGGCAATTGTTTGTATCTTCCCTGCCAGACGTAAGACTATTCTTGTTTCTCAAAGAGCATTTAAAGACTGAGCTGGGTGGTTGATTATTAAATAATAACATAGGCACCAACTTTGCTTACTAATACTTTCTAATCGTTTTTAAAGTAACAATACGTTGCATAGGGGAAGATCTTTAATGTGCTTAGCTGCACGATCAATTAGGCTCCTTCCGGCACCACGACATGTGGGAGGCCTAGCTGGTCGCTAGGAGAGGTCTTCTCTGGCTGGCGCTCGTGGGGACGAGACCTACTCTGTGGCTGCACCCCTACTCTCCTCCCTTCTCCTCTTACTTATTTCCCTTACCTTAAGTTCCTGTACCATTAAGTTAAGTACTGTATGGTGTTTAAGTGTGCCTACTCTGGTAGTAAATATTGGTGAGACCTGGGGATAGTATTTGCCAGTGTTTTGGGTACCCCTAAGTGTTGTGTTTTGTATTTATTTATTTATTTATTTATTTATTTATGCATATACAAGAATGTACATAAGGAATGTGAGGATACAAATATGGTAATTACAGTCTTGTAAAGATACTAGCACACGCAGCGTTTCGGGCAGGTCCTTAATCTAAGAAAATTTTAAGGAGGTAAATACTTGCAAAATTTATAGACAAAAAAATTATAACAGATTACATGAAATGAAAAAAAAAAGATGAGAGAAAATTGTAGGTACAGTATATTAAAGCACATAGGTAGCTAAGATTGATTGCAATGACAGCTTGAATGGTAGTTGACAACAAATTGGTAGGCACAATACAGCAGAAACAATATAAGATTGATTGCAATGACAGCTTGAATGGTAGTTGACAAAAATTGGTAGTCATAATACAGCATATGGCCAGCACATAAAAGAAGACAGCAATGAACACAATGATAAGGTTGTTTGATATTACATAAAAATTAGGAGATTGGGTAACACTAGGTACAGAGCAAATTTAAAGCTCAGTGTAGGAAACTAAGAAGATGAAGTTAGGTACTTTTTGGTTTTGCTTTTAAATAAGGCAAAAGTTTTACAGTTTTTCAATTCACTAGGGAGTGAGTTCCATAGACTAGGTCCCTTAATTTGCATAGAGTGTTTACACAGATTAAGTTTGACCCTGGGGATAACAAAGAGATATTTATTTCTGGTGTGGTGATAATGGGTCCTATTACTTCTGTCCAGGGAGAGTTTCAGAGCATGGTTTGCATTTAAGAACAGGGTTTTGTAAATGTAGTTGACACAAGAGAATGTGTGGAGGGAGTTAATATTTAGCAAGTTTAGGGATTTAAACAAGGGAGCTGAGTGTTGTCTGAAAGCAGAGTTTGTTATTATTCTGATAGCATATTTTTGTTGTGTGATGATGGGCTTAAGGTGGTTTGCAGTGGTAGACCCCCATGCACAGATACCATAATTAAGATGAGGATAGATTAGTGCATAATATAGTGAGAGGAGAGCAGAGTTAGGAACATAATATCTGATTTTGGAGAGTATACCAACTGTCTTAGAGACTTTCTTAGTTATGTGTTGAATGTGGGTGCTGAAGTTGAGTCTCTTGTCTAGGAATAGGCCAAGAAACTTGCCATCATTTTTATTACTGATGTTAATGTTGTCTATCTGTAGCTGAATTGCATTTGATGATTTGCTTCCAAACAAGATGTAGTAAGTCTTTTCGATGTTTATTGTTAGTTTGTTCGTTGACATCCATAAGTGGACTTTTTTTAATTCATTATTCACAACATTATTTAGTGTATGTGGGTTGAGGTTTGAATAGATAAGAGTAGTATCGTCAGCAAACAATATAGGTTTGAGAATATTAGGGTCCCACGTGGTTTCACTACCCTAAGCTGCATCCAGCTTCAGTGCTTATCCAGTAGTACTTTACCCTAGCTTGTTCTTAGTGTTAACCTTGTATCCTGCCTAAGTGGACCAAGGCTTTTTAAGTGTAGTAGTGTGGTAAAGTTATTAGTATTATTGTTATTGGTGTGAGTGTATATGGGGGGCTGTTAAGGGGTTAATAAATAAGTACATGAATTATAGTAGTATCCCTTCTTCCTGTGTGGGAGTGCATTGATCAACCCTTAGACTGACATATATGGTCTAGTAGCAAGTTATTATTACTGTGGATAGTTTATTTTGGGGGCCGGGCCTTTTAGCTCTCCCATATTTGATACTCTGTCTTCTAACTACCCTTACCCCTTAATAATACTAGTTCCCCCATAGAAGCCCCACCACACAATTATATATAACAAGTGGTTGGCCAGTCCGGGAGGAACATTATAAGTGTAAAAAATTAGATTCCTGAGTGCCAAAACTAAAATTTTTTGTTTTCCGCAGAACGGTTGTGTGCTAGCCTAGGGTCCAGCTCATCTAGCAAAGGACATTCTTGCACTGACTGGACACCCAGCTGGATCCCTTCAGAATTAAGGTTAGTGTGGCCTTGTGTTAGGGGCCGTGCAAATTTTTGTTTTTTTCCAATTTTTATTTTTTATTTTTTTCTTTGGCTGGGAGCTAAAATTATTAGTGATGTCTTTTGAAATGCAGAGACTGGCAATGGAGCCTGTCAGACTCGGGGGCCTCGGCGTGCGCACAGCAACACAAATTGCTGTACCAGCGTTCCAATCCTCTTCAGTGGCGTCCGAAAACTTGGTGAAGGAAATCCTACCTGAACACCTAGCTCAACGGGCTAGGTACATGATCCCATGATACATGATCCCATCTTCACAGAGTGCACAACCAAATGGGTCTCTCTCGCAGGACCAGCACCCCAACCACTGCCTTCTGAAGCCCATAAGCAATCCAGCTGGGATTGTCCCAATGCCAACCAAGAAGCTGCGACTTTGCTAGAAGCTGCGACAACACCACATGCCACTGCCCGACTTAAAGCTGTAGCAGCTCCCCATGCAGGTGACTTCCTATTAGCAACCTCAAAGTCAGCAACCGGCACCCGTCTCACACGGCAGCCCCTCCGAATTGCCGTGGCTCTCCGCCTCGCTGCCCCAATCCACACCGAATACAGGTGCATTTGCGGCAAGGCAGTGGCCGACAGGTACGGACAGCATGGCCTTCTCTGCCAAAGGACCGGAGGATGGCATGCAAGACACTGCGAGGTTAACGACATTATTAAGAGAAGCCTTACCACAGCCGGTTGTCCAGCAGAGAGAGAGCCCTGTTACCTAATGTCCCGCAACTCTGATGAGCCTGTCGGTCGTCCAGATGGAATCACAGTGAACCACTGTAAGAATGGTAAACAGTTGATGTGGGACTACACTTGCGTTTCAACTTTAGCCAACACGTATGTTGACTTCAGTGCTACACAAGCAGGAGGTGCTGCCAATCACCGGGAAAGAGCCAAGTCACGTAAACACAGAGACCTTGAGCACCACTACAATTTTGTCCCCATTGTCTCAGAGACACTTGGTGCCTGGGGTAAAAGTGCTGTTAGTTTTTTTGAAGGAGTTGGGGTCCAAGCTAATTGAAACTACTAGAGACCCTAGAGCTGCCAGTTTTCTCTTTCAGCGCCTTAATGTGGCGATCCAGAGAGAAAATGCTCACTGCGTTCAAGGATCCTGCCCGCCATCTGAGGAGCTGGAAGAGTTCTACAACTTGTGACAAGTAGCCTTGTACCCTGCATGTAACCAATGTTGTATCCCTTATTGTGTAATGAAATTTTCAAATAAAGTTAGATATATATACATACATACCAAAAGAATAGGGGTGGTAGGAGAAAAAAATATCAAAGTGTTTAGTGAAGATCCACAAGGTCTTCTTTGAGTACTCTTTATTTTCATCTCCGAGGCTATGGGTCCCTACACTTGCACCAGAGGTGGTACGCCTTCTAGGTAAAATATATATATATAAATATATATATATATATATATATATATATATATATATATATATATATATATATATATATATATATATATATATATATATATATATATATATATATATATATATATATATATATATATATATATATATATATATTATTAAATATGACCGAAAAAGTAAGATTAATAATTCTAACACGAATTTTCTCAATCTTTCGTACATTACGCTTCACTGTTGGAGGTAAATCAAAAATCACTTCTCCAAAATTCATTTTTATTTCTAGTCTGACGCGACACGGGCGCGTTTCGTAAAACTTATTACATTTTCAAAGACTTCACAAACACACAACTGATTAGAACTTACGTCTCTCTGATATTATATCTACATTTGAGTGAGGTGGGAAGGGTGATGTGGCATTAACACAAGACAGAACAGGAGGGGATATTAATAGGGTATAAAAAAGTATCAACACAAGACAGAACAGAAACAATGGGTATTGAATAGAAGTGTTTGTAGAAAGCCTATTGGTCCATATTTCTTGATGCTTCTATATTGGAGCGGAGTCTTGAGGTGGGTAGAATATAGTTGTGCAATAATTGGCTGTTGATTGCTGGTGTTGACTTCTTGATGTGTAGTGCCTCGCAAACGTCAAGCCGCCTGCTATCGCTGTATCTATCGATGATTTCTGTGTTGTTTACTAGGATTTCTCTGGCGATGGTTTGGTTATGGGAAGAGATTATATGTTCCTTAATGGAGCCCTGTTGCTTATGCATCGTTAAACGCCTAGAAAGAGATGTTGTTGTCTTGCCTATATACTGGGTTTTTTGGAGCTTACAGTCCCCAAGTGGGCATTTGAAGGCATAGACGACGTTAGTCTCTTTTAAAGCGTTTTGTTTTGTGTCTGGAGAGTTTCTCATGAGTAGGCTGGCCGTTTTTCTGGTTTTATAGTAAATCGTCAGTTGTATCCTCTGATTTTTGTCTGTAGGGATAACGTTTCTATTAACAATATCTTTCAGGACCCTTTCCTCCGTTTTATGAGCTGTGGAAAAGAAGTTCCTGTAAAATAGTCTAATAGGGGGTATAGGTGTTGTGTTAGTTGTCTCTTCAGAGGTTGCATGGCTTTTCACTTTCCTTCTTATGATGTCTTCGATGAAACCATTGGAGAAGCCGTTATTGACTAGGACCTGCCTTACCCACGTCTTATTCAACGTCCAGGGAAGCGATGATTCCACTACGCCCTATAATCAGCCAAATACCAACCCCAACTTATCACCTGGCAAAGAAACTCAATGAACTCCTAACTCCATACACTCCAAGTAAGTTTAGTCTACAATCATCAGCAGATTTCCTAGAATTGATCAAATCTACCCAGCCCGATGGATTCATCGCTTCCCTGGACGTTGAATCCCTTTTTACCAACGTCCCAGTCGACACAACCATAGGAATGATACTGGACAGAGTATACAGAGACGAGAGCACCCCCAAATTAGACATACCTGAGCCACACTTGAAAAGTCTTCTCGAAGCATGTACAAAGGAAGCCCCTTTCATCAGTCCACAAGGAGACATGTATTTACAAATAGACGGAGTAGCAATGGGCTCCCCCTTAGGAGTTTTATTTGCTAATTTTTATATGGGAACCATCGAAGATAGGGTCTTCAGTAGCAGACAAAAACCAACTATATATATATATATATATATATATATATATATATATATATATATATATATATATATATATATATATATATATATATATATATATATATATATATATATATATATATATATATATATATATTGTGACGAGAAATGTAGGTGTTAAGGCAGTCTTCTCTATAGCTAGTGGAAATGTCAATCATATTAGAAAAAAAAAGAGAAAAAAAATGTTGACTGCTTGGCGGTGGTCTCCTGTGGTAAAGTGAGAGGGAAAAACACGCAGAACAAATTTTATAAATAATGAATTTAAATTTACTTTAAACAAATAGAAACAAAATAGAGATAATCCCTTGGCTATGTACAGTGCAGATCAAAAACTAGAGACAAAGACAAAACACAATATAACATAAAATAATGATTACGTTACTCTACAATAAGCAGGACAAAAATTAGTTAACGGAGCTGAGAATAGTGAGCTGGCTGAGACCTATACTAATATACATGACATATACTTAGATAGAAATGCCAGCTCTAGAGCACAAGAATATTCTGAGGCCAACTGCTCATGCGAGACTATATATAGGCGATGCAAAGGACGCTGGCGTCGCTGATTCACCAATGGGGAGAGTGTTGGTTTGAAGTGGTCGTTTGGTGATCGACGAGGTGGTGCACCGACAGTAAGGGAGGAGGGTGAGGAGTGAAAGTAAGGTAGTGTTCTCCCTGTAGAGACGTCTGTTATTCCACTATTATATACTCTTGAATGTGGTAACTTGATGTTGCAGACGTATAGAAGTAACGCGATATTGGAAAGAGCAGGCTAAATCTCTTTTGAAAGAGATTACTATATATATATAGTATATATATATATAGTATATATATATATATATATATATATATATATATATATATATATATATATATATATATATATATATATATATATATATATATATATATATATATATATATATATATATATATAACTGAAAACTCACACCCCAGAAGTGACTCGAACCCATACTCCCAGAAGCAACGCAACTGGTATGTACAAGACGCCTTAATCCACTTGACCATCACGACCGGACAAAATGAGGTGATAGCCGAGGCTATTTGAACCACCCCACCGCCGGCACACCGAGTTTTCAGTTGCATATTGTCCTGGGGACCATTCAGGCTTGTTCGCATTTGTGTTCCTCACGTGTGCCCCAAAGAATGAGGTGATTTGGTAAAATGCTATGCCCAAGATTACTATCCGAGTGCCGACGGTGGGGTGGTTCAAATAGCCTCGGCTATCACCTCATTTTGTCCGGTCGTGATGGTCAAGTGGATTAAGGCGTCTTGTACATACCAGTTGCGTTGCTTCTGAGAGTATGGGTTCGAGTCACTTCTGGGGTGTGAGTTTTCAGTTGCATATTGTCCTGGGGACCATTCAGGCTTGTTCGCACACATATATATATATATATATATATATATATATATATATATATATATATATATATATATATATATATATATATATATATATATATACATATGTCGCACCTAGTAGCCAGAACGCACTTCTCAGCCTACTATGCAAGGCCCGATTTGCCTAATAGGCCAAGTTTTCATGAACTAATGTTTTTTCGACTACCTAACCTAACCTAACCTAACTTCTTCGGCTACCTAACCTAACCTATAAAGATTGGTTAGGTTTGGTTAGGTAGGGTTGGTTAGGTTCGGTCATATATCTATGTTAATTTTAACTCCAATAAAAAAAATTGACCTCATACATAATGAAATAGGTAGCTTTATCTTTTCATAAGAAAAAAATTTGAGAAAATATATTAATTCAGGAAAACTTGGCTTATTAGGCAAATCGGGCCTTGCATAGTAGGTTGAGAAGTGCGTTCTGCCTACTAGGTACGGCATATATATATATATATACAACTTTAGAACACTTTCCCACCAAGAGACTCGAACCCTAGCCAGCACAGAAGCCTTCCAGCAACTGGCATAACAGGTACGCCTTAACCCGCTCCACCACCTGCTCAGACCCTTAAAAAGAGATGGTAATTTCGGAGTATTTATATACCCCAAAGATCACCACCTCCCAAGAGCACTAGAGCAAGTGAGGGGTCATTTATACGTTTATTTCATCAAGTCCCTGTTAATATGGGAGAACACTGTGTCTATGCTTAAGGCACAACTCTCCTAAACACGAGAGTGAAGTATACAACTTTAGAACACTTTCCCACCAGGAGACTCGAACCCTAGCCAGCACAGAAGCCTTCCAGCAACTGGCATAACAGGTACGCCTTAACCCGCTCCACCACCTGCTCAGACCCTTAAAAGAGATGGTAATTTCGGAGTATTTATATACCCCAAAGATCACCACCTCCCAAGAGCACTAGAGCAAGTGAGGGGTCATTTATACGTTTATTTCATCAAGTCCCTGTTAATATGGGAGAACACTGTGTCTATGCTTAAGGCACAACTCTCCTAAACACGAGAGTGAAGTATACAACTTTAGAACACTTTCCCACCAGGAGACTCGAACCCTAGCCAGCACAGAAGCCTTCCAGCAACTGGCATAACAGGTACGCCTTAACCCGCTCCACCACCTTCTCAGACCCTTAAAAGAGATGGTAATTTCAGGAGTATTTATATACCCCAAAGATCACCACCTCCCAAGAGCACTAGAGCAAGTGAGGGGTCATTTATACGTTTATTTCATCAAGTCCCTGTTAATATGGGAGAACACTGTGTCTATGCTTAAGGCACAACTCTCCTAAACACGAGAGTGAAGTATACAACTTTAGAACACTTTCCCACCAGGAGACTCGAACCCTAGCCAGCACAGAAGCCTTCCAGCAACTGGCATAACAGGTACGCCTTAACCCGCTCCACCACCTGCTCAGACCCTTAAAAGAGATGGTAATTTCGGAGTATTTATATACCCCAAAGATCACCACCTCCCAAGAGCACTAGAGCAAGTGAGGGGTCATTTATACGTTTATTTCATCAAGTCCCTGTTAATATGGGAGAACACTGTGTCTATGCTTAAGGCACAACTCTCCTAAACACGAGAGTGAAGTATACAACTTTAGAACACTTTCCCACCAGGAGACTCGAACCCTAGCCAGCACAGAAGCCTTCCAGCAACTGGCATAACAGGTACGCCTTAACCCGCTCCACCACCTTCTCAGACCCTTAAAAGAGATGGTAATTTCGGAGTATTTATATACCCCAAAGATCACCACCTCCCAAGAGCACTAGAGCAAGTGAGGGGTCATTTATACGTTTATTTCATCAAGTCCCTGTTAATATGGGAGAACACTGTGTCTATGCTTAAGGCACAACTCTCCTAAACATGAGAAGGCTTCTGGAAGCTGGAAGGCTTCTGTGCTGGCTAGGGTTCGAGTCTCCTGGTGGGAAAGTGTTCTAAAGTTGTATACTTCACTCTCGTGTTTAGGAGAGTTGTGCCATATATATATATATATATATATATATATATATTGTTATGATCTCAGCCTACAGGAGAAACGAGTCTCCCTCCTTGAGAGTTATTCGTCAAGCCTGACCTGATTAGAAGGTCTAGCAAGTATTGAGGTGATAACGCATATGTAAAATGGCTGGTTGGATATGTAAAACAATTTAAGATTATGGGCAGTAAGTAAGGAAATAGATAAATGACTGGCTAGGAGATGTGGACATTTTGCTGGAGGCGTGAGGCTCGCTTCCGGAGGACCTTGACCTCACTTGAGTGCCAGACATCGCAGGGGGAAGCCGCGCTCCGTTTGAGCTCCCGCCAGAAGGGAACCCCTAGTGATATATCTCTAAGAGAAGAGAAGTGTGCAGACGTACCAGCTGTGGAATCGAGCTGGGAACGTTGTGGTCTCAAGTCCTGGTCGACGAGCAGATATTAAATCGCCCAGAAGCAGTATTGTGGGCTGTGTGGAGCGCCCTGACCAGACGCCGTCAGAGGGAAAGCGCCCTCGACCAATTAATCTGTGGTAAGCACGATATACGCCAGTTCATAGTGATTGCATTGTAGTTGGTCGTGTGCCCAGCGACAGTAGCGATGTTTATTTATAGGTTAGACATGTTTTAATAAGGCAGAAAGCCTGAAATAAGAGAGTGGAGAGGGAGGAACACGGAGCGACGTCCGTCCTCTCTGAGCGCTGGCGGACGACTGAGGGAGCCTGGCTCCGGATGGAGGAAGACCCTCCCAGCGAGTGAGGACGCCGCCAGGCGAGGTGGAGTATGGACCCGCCCAAAACGGGGGAGTCCACTCTCACTGTATGTAGAGGACAGATAGAGGTTTGAGGCAAGCATATTGTGTGGCTATTTTTGTTTATGTGTTAAAGGGGAACATTTTATTGGAACGTCGATGGGTTGCAGGTTTGTCTTTGGGGAAGAAGTTGCTGAGAACTTCGAAGCCAGCAGATGATGTAGCTGATGAGACTCCAAGGTAGTGGAGCAGAGGACCTCGAGCTGTGAGGAGAAGCAGCAGTGAAGAGGAGTGTCACGCGCTTCTGTAGAGGAGGTGTAGCAGCCAAGAGAGCTGTGGAAGAACCTAACAGAAGGGTGAAGCACCGTAGTTGCACAAGGAAACTTCATGATAGCAGCCTGGAGGAGCTGCAGAGGATCCTGGTAGTGAAGCCTGGAAGAACCTAAGGATATTAGGGTTGTGAACTTCCAGAGGTGGAAGGGGAAGTTCTGGTGGATTACTTATAGGGAGTTGATAGTGTTTGGTTGTCATTAGCGTGCAAGACGCAGTGAGAGGTGAGTGACTGTTGGCATTCCTATGTCAAGGAGTTTTTTTATACTGAAGTATCAATGAACATCTGTACTGGTATATGTTATTGCATTCAAATGCTGATTTTCTATATATATATTATCTTGCTGATAGTGCAACAGTGTATGTAGGCTTGACCAACTTGAGGAGGTTAATAGTATCAGGTGGTGAACCAGGAGATAGGATACCACTTGATAAGCTGATAATAGAGTTCTGATGGTATTGGAGTGCAACCTGATTGTGATATTATAGAGTATAGGATTCATTATTATTATATGTGTGTATGTATCGTGTATGTGCTTTGTCCAGTAAATGTGTCACAATTTGCTGGTGTTTGCCCTTGTCCTAGTGAGGCTTCCCAGGAGGTAGTAAAGAAGGGGAGAGAAAGAACCAAGAACCACTGCTGTGGACAGGGTAGGAGGTAATACTAGTAAGTCATAGGGGATTGAGGAGATCATATCTCATAAGGAGAGAGTGGGGAGTCACAGCGGCTCGAGTGGGTGTGTGCACGTGACAACGAGGCTAAGTGTTGGAGCCGCATCCCCTAAACGTGTGACGTTGAGCCCCTCTCCAAGAGCCAGAAGCGCCAAGGGTGATCTCCTAGTATAAGCACTCTGACGAGTTGTGGGTTGGGTTGTCCATAGAGAAGGATCGACGTCGACAACACCAACCAACCCACAGTCTATGATAAATTGGGGGCCTGTGTCCGGGAGAGTGAACTGACACACCCACACCCTGTCCAAGAGTGGATTTGTACACCCTTGCTGAAATAGATAAACTGTGTGACCGCAGGTGTATACTCTCTCTCTTGGGAAGACTCACAGGACAAGATGGATAAGGTGCAAGCGTTTGTGGAGTCAGGCAAGCCTGAGGATTTAGAAGGTTGCACGAGGGATCAATTGAAACAAATAGCAGAAAAATGTGGCATCAGGTTGAAAGCATCTAAAGTAGCTGGGATGAAGGATGAGATCCTGAGGCAGTTGAGAGCCAGAAGTGAAGCGGCAGAACAAGGAGCCCAGGAAGGAGCTGAAAGTAGAAAGGAGGATGATGGGCAGGATGACGTGAGATCCCAGGGATCGAGTAGGAGCAGTAAGAGTAGCCGCAGTAGCAGGAGTAGCCGAAATAGGAGCTTGGAGAGATTCCAGTTAGAGCTCCAGATGCAGCGTGAGGACAAGGAGAGACAGTTCCAGCTGGAAAAGATGAAATTAGAACTCCAGATGAAAAATGAAGCCGAGAAGGAAAAAGAGAAAACCAGGCTGGAAGTAGAAAAAGAGAAAACCAGGTTGGAAGTAGAAAAAGAGAAAACCAGGTTGGAAGTAGAAAAAGAGAAAACCAGAGTAAGAGAACTGGAGTTGGAACAAGAAAAAGAAAAAGCCCAGGTCGAAAAAGAAAAAGCCCAGGTCGAAAAAGAAAAAGAGAGAACAAAACAAATGCAGATAGAAGCGAATAGAACCTTGGCTGAGCAAAGGATTGAACATGGGTTGCCAGAGAGCACCACCCAGGTATCACACCCACCAGATGTTAGGGTTAGGGAGAAGGACATTCCCTTGTTTGTTCCCGAAGAGGCAGAGAGCTTTTTCGAGCACTTTGAAAAAGTAGCCAGCATCAAGGAGTGGCCACAGGAGGAATGGGCCCAGCTGGTCCAGTTAAGATTGACCGGTGCAGCCAGGGAGGCGTACACCCAATTGTCACTGGAAGAGTGCCAGGATTACGCCACAGTAAAGAGCAGCATATTGCGCTCGTTTCAGTTAACCCCAGAAGCTTATAGAAAGCGCTTCAGAGAAATGATCAAAGTTGGAGCATGTACGTTTGCTGAGACAGCAAGAGATCTGGAAAGACGATTCCAGAAGTGGATTGAGGCTGCTGGAGTTGGATCTTACGCTGACCTGAAGCAACTGATGGTCATGGAAAAGTTCTTGGAGATGATGCATCCCGAAACAAAGTTCAAGATCCAAGAAGCAGGGATAATGGAGGTGAAAGATGCCGCAGATAGGGCGGATATGATTACTGAAGCATACAAGAGCTTGAGGGAGAACAGAGTGAGAAGCGAGGTGAGACGCAGCAATGGCAGATCCAATGGAGTCTGGGGAGGAAGAAATTATGAAAGACCCAGAGGAGTCTGGGGTGAGAAAAATTTTGGTAAATGGGCAGATAAAAGTAAGTACCCTAAAACTCAGAAGAGTAGGTCGCACACTTCATCTGAAAGTGAGGATGGAGGAGCTAAACGAGAAACTGATCGGTATCCGGGAAATCAAGAGTCCAGTAAAGCTCCACAGAGTGCGAGTAGTACGTCTGGCCCGAGGAACTCCAATACGAGTGGGCAGAGTCAGAGCTACTCTGGTACATATAGGAGAGATTTCTCCCAGATGAGATGTTACAATTGTAACGGATTGGGTCACGTGATGCGATATTGTCGGCAGGGCAAGAGAGTTGTGACCCTGGCCATGTGTGACCCCCAAAGTAAATATACTAATGTGTTCCAAGACAAACCACAGAGAGCGGACTTAGTGAACGAGAGGTATAGGCCGTTCATGAGTAAAGGTTGGATCAGTATAAGAGGCCAACCTGAGGTAGAAGTTGGTATCTTAAGAGATACCGGAGCTAATCAGAGCTTGGTTGCGAGAAGCCTGATTGGGAATGATCGACGGTTAGCTGGCGGGAGTAAGATGAGAGTATATGGGTTATTGTCTGAGAGTGACATGCCCGTTTGTACTGTCCAGCTAAGGTCGGAATATGTGTCGGCGGAGGTGATGTTGGGAGTGTGCCCCGACATACCTGTTCCAGGAGTCCAAGTGATCCTGGGGAATGACTTGTGCGGGACAAAGGTGTTGCCGAGAGTCGTAGCGGAGACTGTGCCAGAGGAGAGCCCAGAAGGCCACGGCACGGGTGGGACACCTGAGAGTGTGAACCTGACTGACATCCGAGGAGATGAGTCAGGAGACCGCCAAGCCATTGAAAACCCTGTCTCGGTAGTGATGAAGGCAGAGGTGGCCGACAAGGAAGACGCTGGAGGAGATGAGACAGTGTCAATTAAACCGGTAGAAGATATTGATGTAGATATAGCGTGGCTGTTTGATGAAGGTCCAGCCCAGGAAAATGAAGTCTCGGTGAGGTCAAAAGTGAAGATGGCCCAGCCGAGGAAGACTCATGTGAAGAGAGCGGACCTGAGTAGAGCCCAGACTGCTGAAATTAAGAGTCGGAAGGTGAATGCAACTGTGCTGAGTAGGAATGAGGAAAGATGTGGACAGACTGAGGACGAGAGTAGAGCATCAAATTGTCCACGAGCACAGAGGCATATGGATAGTGGAGTTAAGTTGTTTGAGATGTCAAGAGTTGACATGTTTCACAGAAAACGTAGAGGAGAGATAGTGAAGAAGAGTAATAGCCGAGAAAATGAAAGGAGAAGAGACAGTATGTGTGGAGAGATGCTTACGAGCACTCTGGGAGAGGCAAGACGACGCGTACGGTCGAATGCTGTTGGATGTAGTATAGTGCCCGAAGAAACTTTTAGGGAACGAAGAAGAGTTGAAGGAGAAGAAATGGAGTGGTATAGAGGTGAGAAGTGTGGGAAGAGGATGATGATGCAAGCATGGATGAATAGAAGAAAGCCGAGGACTCGATGGAGGTCAAACAGGATGAGCTCTCGGATAAAGGAGGAGACGGAAGGGAGGATAGTTGGTGAAGACGAGGGAGTGAAGTATGATGACAGGAGACGAAAGTATAATGGCAGTAGATGGAAGAGTGAAGACGACAGAGGAGGTACAGACAGTGGATGTCTGACTCTGGACGGGAAGAGAAGAAGACGAGGAAACGGAGGGTGGAGACAGTAAGTAGAGTGGACCAATGGAGTGCAGGCGTCCAAGGAGGACAGCCTAGCCAAGAGGTGCCAGAGAGGTCAGATCATTTGTGAGAAGAACATGTTCCTGGAGAGTTGTGAGCCAGATGTTGCAAGGTGCAACGAATTAATTGTAGACTCCTAAGAGAGTATATGGGGTGAAGAACGAGACAGTGTGGTGGCGGATGTATTATCCCGAGCTTTGCCACTGGAATAACTCTCAAAAATAAGGGGAGGGGAGTGTTATGATCTCAGCCTACAGGAGAAACGAGTCTCCCTCCTTGAGAGTTATTCGTCAAGCCTGACCTGATTAGAAGGTCTAGCAAGTATTGAGGTGATAACGCATATGTAAAATGGCTGGTTGGATATGTAAAACAATTTAAGATTATGGGCAGTAAGTAAGGAAATAGATAAATGACTGGCTAGGAGATGTGGACATTTTGCTGGAGGCGTGAGGCTCGCTTCCGGAGGACCTTGACCTCACTTGAGTGCCAGACATCGCAGGGGGAAGCCGCGCTCCGTTTGAGCTCCCGCCAGAAGGGAACCCCTAGTGATATATCTCTAAGAGAAGAGAAGTGTGCAGACGTACCAGCTGTGGAATCGAGCTGGGAACGTTGTGGTCTCAAGTCCTGGTCGACGAGCAGATATTAAATCGCCCAGAAGCAGTATTGTGGGCTGTGTGGAGCGCCCTGACCAGACGCCGTCAGAGGGAAAGCGCCCTCGACCAATTAATCTGTGGTAAGCACGATATACGCCAGTTCATAGTGATTGCATTGTAGTTGGTCGTGTGCCCAGCGACAGTAGCGATGTTTATTTATAGGTTAGACATGTTTTAATAAGGCAGAAAGCCTGAAATAAGAGAGTGGAGAGGGAGGAACACGGAGCGACGTCCGTCCTCTCTGAGCGCTGGCGGACGACTGAGGGAGCCTGGCTCCGGATGGAGGAAGACCCTCCCAGCGAGTGAGGACGCCGCCAGGCGAGGTGGAGTATGGACCCGCCCAAAACGGGGGAGTCCACTCTCACTGTATGTAGAGGACAGATAGAGGTTTGAGGCAAGCATATTGTGTGGTTATTTTTGTTTATGTGTTAAAGGGGAACATTTTATTGGAACGTCGATGGGTTGCAGGTTTGTCTTTGGGGAAGAAGTTGCTGAGAACTTCGAAGCCAGCAGATGATGTAGCTGATGAGACTCCAAGGTAGTGGAGCAGAGGACCTCGAGCTGTGAGGAGAAGCAGCAGTGAAGAGGAGTGTCACGCGCTTCTGTAGAGGAGGTGTAGCAGCCAAGAGAGCTGTGGAAGAACCTAACAGAAGGGTGAAGCACCGTAGTTGCACAAGGAAACTTCATGATAGCAGCCTGGAGGAGCTGCAGAGGATCCTGGTAGTGAAGCCTGGAAGAACCTAAGGATATTAGGGTTGTGAACTTCCAGAGGTGGAAGGGGAAGTTCTGGTGGATTACTTATAGGGAGTTGATAGTGTTTGGTTGTCATTAGCGTGCAAGACGCAGTGAGAGGTGAGTGACTGTTGGCATTCCTATGTCAAGGAGTTTTTTTATACTGAAGTATCAATGAACATCTGTACTGGTATATGTTATTGCATTCAAATGCTGATTTTCTATATATATATTATCTTGCTGATAGTGCAACAGTGTATGTAGGCTTGACCAACTTGAGGAGGTTAATAGTATCAGGTGGTGAACCAGGAGATAGGATACCACTTGATAAGCTGATAATAGAGTTCTGATGGTATTGGAGTGCAACCTGATTGTGATATTATAGAGTATAGGATTCATTATTATTATATGTGTGTATGTATCGTGTATGTGCTTTGTCCAGTAAATGTGTCACAATTTGCTGGTGTTTGCCCTTGTCCTAGTGAGGCTTCCCAGGAGGTAGTAAAGAAGGGGAGAGAAAGAACCAAGAACCACTGCTGTGGACAGGGTAGGAGGTAATACTAGTAAGTCATAGGGGATTGAGGAGATCATATCTCATAAGGAGAGAGTGGGGAGTCACAGCGGCTCGAGTGGGTGTGTGCACGTGACAACGAGGCTAAGTGTTGGAGCCGCATCCCCTAAACGTGTGACGTTGAGCCCCTCTCCAAGAGCCAGAAGCGCCAAGGGTGATCTCCTAGTATAAGCACTCTGACGAGTTGTGGGTTGGGTTGTCCATAGAGAAGGATCGACGTCGACAACACCAACCAACCCACAGTCTATAATAATATATATATATATATATATATATATATATATATATATATATATATATATATATATAAATATATATATATATATATATATATATATATATATATATATATATATATATATATATATATATATATATATATATATATATATATATATATATATATGTATATATATATGTTGTACCTAGTAGCCAGAACGCAGTTTTTGACCTACTATGCAAGGCCCGATTTGCCTAATAAGCCAAATTTTCCTGAATTTCAATATTTTTTTTATTTTTTTTTTCTTATGAAATGATAAAGCTATAAATTTCATTATGTATGAGTTATTTTTTTAAAATTTGAGTTATAACTATCAGAGATATATGACCAAACCCAACCTACCCTAACCTATCTTAACCTAACCTTAACTAACATAACTAAATCAATAATTTATGTTCTTAATATAATATAATACAAATATTTAAAGTAAACAAACTGGAAACAATTAATTGAAAATAAGGAAAATCACTCGGCCTATTAGGCAAATCGTGCCTTGCATAGTAGGCCGAGAAGTGCATTCTGGCTACTAGGTACAACATATATATATATATATATATATATATATATATATATATATATATATATATATATATATATATATATATATATAAATATATATATATATATATGTCGTACCTAGTAGCCAGAACTCACTTTTTGGCCTACTATTCAAGGCCCGATTTGCCTAATAAGCCAAGTTTTCCTGAATTAATATATTTTTTCTAATTTTTTTCTTATGAAATGATAAAGCTACCCATTTCATTATGTATGAGGTCAATTTTTTTTTATTGGAGTTAAAATTAACGTAGATATATGACCGAACCTAACCAACCCTACCTAACCTAACCTAACCTATCTTTATAGGTTAGGTTTGGTTAGGTAGCCGAAAAAGTTAGGTTAGGTTAGGTTAGGTAGGTTAGGTAGTCGAAAAACAATTAATTCATGAAAACTTGGCTTATTAGGCAAATCGGGCCTTGCATAGTAGGCTGACAAGTGCATTCTGGCTATTAGGTACGACATATATATATTATATATATATATATATATATATATATATATATATATATATATATATATATACATATATATATCAGAGTACTCAGAGGTCTTCTCTGAGTACTCTTTATTTTCTTCTCCGAGGCTATGGGTCCCTACACTTGCACCAGAGGTGGTACCCCTTCTAGGTTATATATATATATATATATATATATATATATATATATATATATATATATATATATATATATATATATATATATATATATATATATATATACATATATATATATATATATATATTATATCTATAAAAATAAAAATGGAAATGCTCGTTTGTTCAAAATTGCAAATCTCCAAAAGTTCTTCACCGACTGCTTTGAAATTTTCACACAATGATACATTCGCATCCGGCCAGGATTTATATATATACTATTATGATGTCACGTCTGTGACAGTAAAAAAATATGCTTTTTCTGAAAAATTTTGTTTTTTCTGTGTTTTTCGTGTGAGGGAAATCATTAAAACCTTTTTTCCGATTGCTTTGAAATTTTGACATAACGTTGTATTCGAATTGGCGCGTTTTTTTATATATCTACTATATACATGCCTCACCTGTGACAGGAAAAAACCTGCACCATCTGTTGGACGTAAGAGCAACACACTCTAATCTCCGAAAGTTCTTCACCAATTGTTTTGAAATTTTGACCCAACGTTGCATTCGAATAGGTTCTTCTTTTTATATACCAACTACATAGATGCCTCCCCTGTGACAGGCAAAAACATGCATTTTTTTTTTAAACAGTGCCATCTGTTGCATATAATAGCAACATTCATCCTATACTAAATATGTTACGAATTCCATTTCAATGTTTCAGATTGCATTGATAAATTTTGTTTTCATAGATTTCGATTTATTTAATTTTTTATTGAATTGTTTTGTGTGACATTTTGTTTGAATTGAGCTGTATTGTTTACCATACCGTTTATTTCGTAAGTATTAGTATAGATGCCACAGCTGTGACTGGTAAAACTATGCTTTTCTTGACAAACAACACCATCTGTTGCATGTAAGAGCAACACACATGCTATACCAAATATGTTACATTTCCATTTCAATGTTTCTGATTGCATTGATAAATTGAATTTTCATAGATTTTAGTTTATTTTCATTTAGATTTATTTATTTTATGTGAATTGCTTTGGATTTTCAGCTGTGTTGTTTGCCATACCGTTCCTTTCGTGAGTATAATTTATTTTTTTTATTTTTTCATATTTTCATTTAATTTTTGAATTGTTTTTCTTATACCTCAGTGATGGGAACATCAGGTCACTTGATTTTCCCAATTTTCTGATGGGAAGATCAGACCACTTGGGAAGGAATCGGACGAAGGAGTGAGGAATGGTGCGGATGACGAGTGGACGGAAGTGAGAGATGGTGGGGAAGACGAGGGGACAAGGGAAGGGGTAATAGTGGGGAAGGACGACGGGACGGGGGAGTTTGGATGGTGGGGCCGAGGGGATAGGGAAATGGAGAATGGTGGGGAGGAAAAAGGGACCAGGGAGTGGGGCATGGTGGGAAGGAAGAGGGAATGGTGTAGTGGGGAAGAAGGGGGGACGGTGGAGTGGGGAATGGTTGGGAGGCCTAGGGGACAGGTGAGGAGAGAATGGTCGGGGGGGGACAAGGGGACAAGGAAGGTTGCTGTGGCTCAGCAACGCCCATACGTTGCTGAGCCACAGCAACGCGTGGCCGGGTACTGCTAGTATATAAATATATAACTGAAAACACTACACCCCAGAGATGAACACTAAAGCCAGGAGCACTATGCAACTGGCGTACATAGTACCTTAACCACTAGACAAACCGTGACCGTTCAAAATATGTTGGTAGCTGAGGTTATTTCCCCAACGTCCCGGCGGCACTTGGTGGTAGGCTTAGGTATAGTTATTTCATAGAAGCACCTCACTTTGTTGGGCCAAATGCGAACCAGCTTTGAATGGTCCCAAAGCATATATGCAACCGAAAACTCCACACCCCAGAAGTGACTCGAACCCAGACAGCCAGGAGCACTATGTCTGTTCGCACATCTGTTACCTTAGCTACTAGACCAAACTGAATGAACAAAAAAAGTTGGAAGTCGTGAGAATATTTATTCAACATCCAACAGTGCTCGCAAGTCATCTTAGGCACAGATATTTCTTCGAATCACCTCATTTTTGGGGAAACGTGAGCAACACAAATGAGAACAAGCTTGAATGGTCAACAAGCCAATATACAACTGAAAACTCCACACCCCAGAAGGATTCGAACCCAGACAGCCAGGAGCACTATGCATCTTCGCATATCTGTTACAAAGGCCACTAGACCAAACTGATTGTACAAAAATTTTGGAAGTTGTGAGACTATTTAACCAACATCTGACAGCGCACAGAGTTCAACTTGGGCACAGATATTTCTTCAAATCAAGTCACATTTTATGGGCCATGTAAGGAACACAAATGCAAACAAACATGCATGGTCCCTAAGCTAATATGCAAACGAAAACTAAAAACCCCGTAAGGATACAAACCCAATCAGCAAGGAGTACTTTGCACCTTTACATATTTGGTACCTTAGACACTAGACCAAATTAGTGGTATGTTGCCAATACGCAACAAAAAATCCACACCCCGGGTGGATTCGAACCCAGACAGCCAGCAGCACTACTCTTTTTCGCGTATCTAGTACCTTTGCCACTAGACCAAACTGACTGTACAAAAATGTTGGAAGTCGTGAGAGTATTTACCCAACATCCGACAGACCTCTGTGGTAAACTTGGGCACAGATATTTCATCGAATTTCCTCACTTTTTTGGGTTACTTGAGCAACACAAATGTGAACAAGTTTGAATGGTCCCTAAGCCAATATGCCACCAAAAACTCAACACGCCAGAAGGATTCGAACCCAGACAGCCAGGAGCACTTTGCACCGCCACATATCTGGTACCTTAGTAACTTCACCAAACTGATTGTACAAAAATGTTGAAACTCATGAGACTGTTTACCCATCATCCGACAGCACTCGGAGATCAACTTGGGCAAAGATAGTTCATCGAATCACCTCACTTTTTTGGGGTAATGAGAGCAACACAAATGCAAATAACCATGAATGGTCCCCAAGCCAATATGCAACCGAAAAGTCAACACACCAGAAGGATCCGAACCAACACAGCCATTTGCATTATGCACGTTTGCATAGCTGATACCTTAGCCACTAGACCAAACTGACTGAACAAAATTGTTTGAAGTCGTGAGACTATTTACCAAAAATCTGACAGCGCTCGAAGATCAACTTGGATACAGATATTTCATCGAATCACCTCACTTTTTGGTATAACGTAGCTATAATGTATCACCACCGTAGTTAATACTAATTATGACTTACATTTATTGTTACTTAAGCTACCTAATGCCACCACCACCTTCGACTTTGATCAACATAAGTATTTTACAGTGACCGGCTTTGAAGGGTACCGGTAATGGGAGAGTTAACAATGTGAGTAAAGGATATCACCGGGGATGGGGTGTGAGAACCCTGTCACGCTCCACTATTCACTGGCAACTCTCTATGACTAACAGGAACGAATCGATACACCAAAGGGACAATTTAGTAATATATATTTATTTAATTAAGTTCAATATAAAAATCCTAATCCATCTTCCCTATCAAGGCAATATAATATTCAACACTGGTGATGTTAGAACATAAAGGACCAGTACTCACTCAAGATACAGCAGTGATGAAACTTCCGTGTAGACACCAGATCGTCAGTCTCCCCTCCCTCTGTGATGTCCCACACTACACCCCAGACTCATCGATTGATTGATGAAGATTGTCACCTAAGAGGTGGCACGGGCATGAATAGCCCGTAGTCATTCCCTCAGTTCATAAAGATTAAGCCACCCAAGAGGTGGCACGGGCATGAATTGCTCGTAAACACCACCCCTCTCTCGTGACGAGCTTTTATACCCGTCTATCCCCAATTTTCCATTGAGTTCACGGATTTGGATCTGGTAACAAGGGGTAGCCTTTCCACCTTAGAAACTACTCGAGGTGAGGTTTGTTTGACCTTATCTCACCTCCCTGTGAATGTCTCGTAAAGTTGAGTCACCTCAACAACTGTTACATCCCTCTTTCCCCGGAGTTAAGAACAAACCATGTGTACATTAGTTGATTTTGCATGATTTTTGTCTTATCCCAGACTGGTCCTCCAGAATGAAAAATTAATTGCCCAAAAAATTATAATCTCTCTAAGTACAGTTATTCAAAATAATCCAGGCTTTATTCATAATGTCCTGCATTTAACAACAATAATAAATAATCCCGACTGTCCACTTAGCAGTGGCAGTCCAGCAACAGTCCCTAGGACTGAAAAATCTTCAAAGTTTACACCTTCTTCCAGTTACATATTCTATCTTGATTTTTTCTTGACGGAAATGTTGGGACGTTGCAACTCATGAGGTCTTGCTATAAAAGTGAGCAATTATAGGGGTTGAGGTGGTGTTGGCGTGGCGACAGATGAGGTCCTCACAACAGCTCTAAGTTCCCATCCTCTCACAGGTGTCATCATAACAACATACTAGGCCTTAACGACTTCGTTTTCCCATCAAACACTTAACCTTAGGCCGAAAGACGCACAATGTGTCCCTCTACAACCCGTTCTCGCACTTGCTTATAGTCAATATTGGCTTATTTAATTAGTGCATATGTGATATACTAATTGATTGTGAATATTTTAGTTTACCTTGAAAAGCTTCATAGAAAACACCGACCTCACCTAACCTTCTTAGTATGTTAAGATAAGCAACTTATTGCTTCTTAATTACAGTTATTACTTAACCTATACAGTTGATAGGTATAGGACATTCCACCTTCTTAGTATGTTAAGATAAGCATCTTATTGCTTCTTAATTACAATTATTACTTAACCTATACCGTTGATAGGTTTAGTAATAATTGTAAATACGAAGCAATAAGATGCTTGTTGACCAGACCACGCACTAGAATTTGAAGGGACGATGACGTTTCGGTCCGTCCTGGACCATTCTCAAGTCGATTGTGATGAGGAGGTAGAGACAGGCAATAAATAGGCAAGAGAGAGCTGAGGAGGAAAGTAAGGTGTAGGGGATAGTAGTAATAATGAGAACTGCAGAAGGCCTATTGGCCCATATGAGGCAGCTCCTATTATAACCACCGAAGGAGATAGTAATAGGAATAAGAAGAGGATAGCAAGGGAGTGTAGAAGACAATGAACAGAAAAGGGGAGCAGAGAGAAAGAAAAGGAAAGAGAAAGAAAGATAAATGGAAGGGGGTAAGCTTATGTTAAGTCACGTTTGTTAGAAAGATTGGAGCATTTGAGTATTTGAAAGGAAAGCCAAAACGAAAGGAAATGCCTGTGTTTGACACTGCTATGCAAGTTGGTGATTGCGAGGTAAGAAAATGTGGTGCAATGCTTTAAGTGCAGTGGAAAGACAGACGTGAAATGAACATGTTGACCACCATTCACCCTGGAACAATGGTGGACAGTGCAAGGTGAACAGAACAACAAAGCAAATAATATATAAGCCAGATTGTGTGAGGGACTACAACATCAACATGCGTTTAGTTGATAAATGTGACATGATGGTGGGTGCTGTAGAGTGTGTACGGAAAACAGTGAAGTGGACAAAGAAAATGATTTTCCACCTTATTGACGTAACAATGCTGAACAGTTACAACATGTTTCTTGTAAAGACAGGTAGAAAACCATATTTCCGTTCGTTTAGTTTTCAAGTTGTGAAACAGTTGCTAGGTAAATTTGGCAAGGACACACCTGGCATACAAAGACACATTCGAGACCCAGTACTGAACCATGCTCCTGCACCCAGGCTCGCTTACAGGGAGGCCTTTCTGATACACCAAATCAAGAAATTACCATCAACTGGAGCTCGTGCAGCAGGCCAGCGTCGGTGTGTTGTGTGTTCTAGTACCAAATTGAGGCCACAGAAACGTAAATTGGTGTTGACATGGTGCGAAGCGTGTGCCGTCCCTCTGTGCCATATCGACTGTTTCGCACAGTATCACAGTCTCCAGGAGTACTAAATGTGTAATTCTTTGGTAAATAAATGTACAAATCAAGTTAATTTTTGTGTTTATATTGAAAAAACCCAAATACATTGAATATTTCCTGTAAATTATACCATTTCGGTGGGCATACTTGTGACACTAATATGTGAGCGCCTAGTGAGTTTATACCATTTTTATTATAATACAACGTAAATTGCTAATAATTGGAACAATACTAGTGAAAAATATTTGTGTAAAATGACCCAAGAATACTGTAAATAATTCCGCGAAAATAAATTCGCGGCAACTCGGGTCGTGTGAGCGGCCGTGAGTGACGGCTGGCTGACGCAGCACCCTTGAGCGCTCGCGTTCTGTGACGTCATCGGCCAACTTCTCGGCTCAATTGTGTCATTTGTATGTATAATAGATTTTTTTTATTATTTTTCCCGTGCTCAGGGGACTCAAATTAACATGTTTAGAAGACGAAAAAAAAAATTAGAATTATTTTTTTTCTTGCGCACAGGGGTGTAAATGTCCCCAGGACCCCTGAGCAGTGTAAGAGTTAAAGGAGCCTTTATTTCGGGCGATCAAGGAGTGTCCATTGATCGTCCCCCCCCCCCCCCCCGACTGCGGTCAGGTCTTCGGTTGCCCATCTGCGACTATACGGATGATACCGTCCTGTTCGTGGCTTTGGAGGGGTTGGTTGGGGCTGTCCAGGTTGTGGTTGAGAGGTTTGAGTTGGCCACTGGGGCCCGGGTTAACTGTGAGAAGTCCGGTCCTCTGGGTCTTGGTGGGTGGTCCTCTCGCCGTGTGTGGGTGGGGTCATGGTTTCCAGTTGTCGCTTCTATGTGAGTTTTGGGGCTTACCTGGTTCGCTTCCTATTAGCTGTCTGGTTCGTGGCTCGGTGCTTCCCCCTGGATCGCAAGCTGGCTTTCGGGTTGGAACGCCAGGTTTATCATTATGTGTGGTGCGGTCGTTACCACCCGGTTCGTCGGTCGACGTTGGTGTTGGCTGTGCGGGAGGGTGGGGTGGGCATTCCTTATGTGTTTACTAGGGCTCGGGCGCTGTTCTGGGTCTCGTTGTGTCAGGGGTTCGAGTTGGGTGGGGGGCTCAATGCTTTAGGTATTTATTATTGCTCTGTTCGTTTTAGTTTTTTGGTGAATTTTGGTATTTGTCAGGAGGCGACCTTCTGCACCCCTCCTGTTTACTCTTGGGCAGTGGCCATTCTTCGGGAGGTCTGCCGTTGTCCGGGTTTCATGTCCTTGTCGTTTAAGGCGGTGTATAGGGTTTTATTTCGTCGTGTTCTGCCGCGGGTCGAGGGTTTGTTCCCGTGTTGGGATTAGGGGGAGGTGTGGGTGGCGTTGGGGGCTCGGTTTCTGGCACCGCAACAGCGGGAATTGTTGTTTCGGTTCTTGCATTTGTCGTTGGAGACGAATGCGCGGTTGTGCATGCTGGGTTTGTGTGCCTCTGACGCGTGTGTGCACTGTGGCCTCCCTGAGACTCAGTTGCATGTCTTTTCTTTTTGTGAGAGGTTGAGGGGCTTGCTTGATTGGTTTCGGGTCGTGTTGGTTGGGGTTTGTGGGCCGGGGTGTCGGGGTGGCCTTTTGAGGTTTTTGTTTTTGTCCTTTCTGCGGGGGTTGTGCCGGGTGCGCAATACGTTATGTCTTCTCGTTGCTGACTATGTGTATTGTGTGTGGGTGGGTCGGAGGGAGGGTTATGGGGTTGTTAGGCTTTCAGGATTTTTGAGAGGCCGTTTGTGTTTCACGTGGTGGTGGGTGCAGCGCGCGTTTCCGAGCGAGTTTTGTGGTTGGTTCACAGGTGGGTGTATTGCGTGGGATTGTTTTTGGGTGAGTGGTCGTGGGTCGGGCTTTTGGTTGTGGGTTGGGGGGTGGGGCTTTTTCGTTTTTGTCTTCGGTCCCCGGCCCTCCGGTTGGCCTCCTTGGAGGGTTTGGGCTGGGTGTGTGAGTGGTTGCTCCTGTGGTTGTGTGTTCGGTTTGTTGTGTGGATGTGTGTGGGGGTGTGGGTATGCTTCTTTGCTGGCTCCTGCGTGGGCCGTTGTTTGTGCCCTGTGTGGGTTGGTGCAGCTGTTTTGTTGCTAAATTGATGTTCTTCCTAGTGTGAGTGTTTTTGTGGTGCGTGTGTCTCAGTGTTTTGCTGTTCGCCCCTGGTTCTTTCTTGGGGTTGTCAAGTTGTTGTACCTGGGCCTTGGCCGTAATTTGTTTTATGTTACTTATATGTTTTGTGTGCAGTGTGACTCTGCTTTGTGTTATTTATGTGATTGTGTGCATCTTGTGTGAGTGCGTGTGTGTTGGTTTATTATGTGAACGTTATTTTGTGTCTTTCTATGTACATGTGTTTGTTGTGTGTCCATTTTTTTTGTTTAACTTTGTATTCAGCCTCATGTACCAGGAGTTTCTAGGTTCTCGTGATGTTTTGTTTTCTTCTGTACCTGTGATTATTGTTCTTATTATTATGTTTTTGTTATTATGTTCTAGTCTTGTGTCTTGTGCTATACTTTGTATATTTCTTTTATAAAAATAAAAAAAATAAAAACTACCAGCAGAATACTCCTCAGTGCTCAAATTGCTAGACCTGCTCCCACACTATCCTGTGTGCTAGTAGATTTATGCAGCCAGTACTCAGTATTTTTCAGCACCATTTAATTTATGTACTTTAATGTAAGGTTAACATGCCTGATTGATTGTTTTTTGTTTTGATTCTTGATCGATGGCTTATTTTGATTAATTTTGTCAGTTTGTTAAGATGATTTTTTTTCATAATTTAAGAATTAAAATTTTTCCAGTTTCCTGTATTTTATCCTACATTTACCACACCATGAAGAAGTCACCATAGCAGTTTTATGTTAATTTGTTTTTACTTTTTTTTTGTTTATATGTTCGTGGCCTTCCATCTGCCCAAAGCCACTGCACTTAGTCATTTTACTGTAACATATATTTGGGGACCTGTCCTAGGAGCCTCACTCAGGTATGCTCCTAGACGCTTCATTTAAAGTTGTGTAAGTGTACTTGGCTTTATTACAAGTTTGCCTGTGTCTTTTCAGAACTACTATTTTGAGTGATTTTGATGGTGCTTAATACTGTTTACATTCCAGATGTAGCATTATATGACTGTTGGATGACTTTGGATTACGTGGTGTCTTATGGCACGAGTCATACTCGTAATTGGTTGTTTAATAATCTCTGCTATATCCTGTGATTTCCACCATATTCTTCTCCCTACAGGAGAACTTCTCATTACGGCAGATCACCCACTTTGGTACCCCTGGTACTTTGGTCTGTCTCCGGGCTAATACACCAACGTCTTTACAACCCGAACATAGGAGGCCACAGGGGGCCATAGTTCCTCTAGCATTACGGACTATGGTGTACGGTTAGGACCTATACAGCAGTTCTCGTCATAAAGTAACACTTTCCGCGTTGGTCAAATATATGGTATTTACACAGGTAGGGAGTTAGCATTTTTTTCCAGAGCACAATGAGTGATAACTCTGTAAGTACTATTTAGTTGTAGTAGGAAACCTCTTACCTTTGTTCTCGTCAATTAGAGACCAGGTAAGAAATCCCTAAATTTTTTGGACTACCTTCGAGAGAATTATGTTTCACAATTCCAATAGGATTCCTCTTGCCCTTGTCCTCATCATATAGAGTACCGGGTACAAGATTCCCTACGTATTCGTTTTACTTTCAATCTAAGTAATCAATTCAATTACTAAAGTTAACTGTTGTAAACTTGACTATAAAGTTTAAACAGGATAGTTTACAGTTGCCATGTCATCCTGTCAGTCTGACATCTCATATTTTGGTACTTCAACTGAGGTATTTTCTTTGCACATTATTTTCTATCATTCTATTCACCATGTTTCGTCTAACAGCGTTCAGGCAGAATCCAAACGATGAAGTGGGGCACACTAATTCGTGCCACCAAGGCGGAGATGCTAACTCTTGTAAATGAGTACCACATTACTGCCCCCCATGGAGCCACTAAAACTTATCTCCATAACCTTATACTTGACCACTTATTAGACAATGATAATATTACATCCGAATCTCATGAAGAGCGCCTTAGCAGCCATGAAATTGAAGATAGAGCTTTCCACTCTAGAACGCGAACGTCAGAAGAAAACTCTCCAGATACAGAAGGAACAACTTGCACTACAAAAGCAACAAGCTGAACTGCAACGTGAACGTGAGAAGGAACAACTAGAGTTCCAACGTGAACGTGAGAGGGAACAGCTTGAACTCCAACGTGAGCGTGAACAGGAAGCCCTTAAAGTAAGAGAAAGAGAACGTGAACATGCTGAAAAACAAGCCGCCATTGCTCTAGAAAACCGTAGAAAAGAACTTGACTTGGAAACTACACACCACACTCAGCGCAAGGAAGCGGAAGCTAACCTCCAGGTACGTTTCGATCTTTCTCATGCAATTAAGTTGATGCCATCTTTTGTCGAGACAGAAATTTATATATTATTTACTTCATTTGAGGCTCTAGCTAACCAACTCAGCTGGCCTCAGGATCAGTGGTCTGTACTTCTCAGGTGTCATTTAACATGTAGGGGCTACCGTGACTCTTAGTACTATGGCGTCTGAAACCGACTACAAGGTATTGAAACAGGCAGTGCTAGATGCCTACCTCCTATTTATCGAGAACTACAGACGTAAGTTTAGGAATTACCTTAAAGCGAGTGCTACTACTTACCTAGAGTTTGCAAATAACAAAAAGAGATATTTCATGAAGTGGCTGGAAGCAGCACAAGTCTCCACCTTTACAGATCTCATCAACCTCATCCTGATGGAAGAATTCCTTAGGCGTGTACCTAATTCCATACGTCCTACCTAGCAGACAAGGAAGAAACCGACCCTACTAGATGTGCACAGTTGGCTGACTCCTACAGTCTCATTTACAGAGTACCATCCGACACACCTTCTAGTAAGACGTCTTGGTTTACTCCTGCCAAAGTGAGTACCAGTAATGAAAACTCCGCGTTGTATTGTCATTATTGCAGAACCTATAGACATACAATAGAAGAGTGTACCAATCCACACTGTGAAGTCAGCAGTAAGACAAAGCCCAAATCACCTCCTCCTAAAATTCATAAAAGTCCTAAGCCTGTGATGAATATTTTTGTTTCATCCACTGATCTTTCTCTCTTCAACAGACACCTTGTTGCGAATCTGTGTTTCATTCTAACATTCATCATGATAAATATGTATGTCCATTATTTCTTTTCCCCGTTAAGTAAATATAACATGATATCCAGTTGTGTTCCAGTATAATTATGTTTGATGTAATTGTAGCAAGCTGTAGTGTGCCTGTATTGAATATTTTGTTAGGCTATTTGCATGTTTATTCCTGTGGGGGGAGTCGGTGGCGTCTCATTGGGGGGATGACCATATTTGGGATGTTCCAGTGTGCGGGCCGTGTATCAAGCTAGCGTCAATGTTTCACCTTGGGAATTATTCCTGTTTATTGATTGTACTTAATTTCTTTTTACACCTTAGCAGTGTTATATACACATAAGTTTACTTATAATTATGTTCTAAATTTGTTAGCTTTGTTCTTAATTTGTTAGCTTAATTTCTCTTTGTTAGCTGAGTATCATGAGGTTTCATGTGGGTTTTAGTTTGGTCTTTTTTGGTAGACACAATGCCGCGAATGCTGGAGGAACGCTAGTCCCGTTGGTAGAGCTGGCGGGTGGAGACATGTGTTGAGCTAAGTCTGTGGTATTTGTTTATTGTTTAGTAACATAGCTAATTTCCTGGTTAGACCATTATGTGCAAACCCATCTATTCATTTATGTTGTAAAGAAATGACCGGTGCTTATATAAGGATATTGTAATATTAATTACTGGTGTATTAATATTTCTGGCTACCTGCATTTTCCATTTATGTTATTTGTATGTTCTTTGTTACCCTTATTTTAAGTATATTGCTTTGTTACGTAAGCAGTTTGTTTTTACCCCTAGACACTTATTGAGGCAAGGCCGTATTATTACATTTGTTTAACAACAGCAACAGAGGAACCATACCCAGAGGTCTAGGGTCGTAACACACCTGTACTCCGGAACTCTCTGCCAGCGGTGGAGATTCGGAGGGAAGGTTGAAAGTGAATATATTGAGGAACACAGTTGCTTTACAATCTATTCTTCTGAAGTCAACTGAACCCAACGTCACCTACACCCGAGAGACTGTCCTCATTACGGATCGCACTGCAACTACCCCTTATCCGCTTGCCAGAGTCCGCCTGGATTGTCCGTTTATATAAGGTGAAGTCCAAATCGCCATCCGGGAAAAGCCTTTTCCCATGTCAGTTCAACTCCTCCTGGGCAACGACTTGGCAGAAGACCAATAACCTACAAATATAATCATCAAAGAAAAACCCCAGGTATGTGACTCATCAATGGAAAATCCTATCTCGCAGTTTGTTAAAGAAGAGATACAAGCAACAGATGATTCTGATGACGTCTCCCATCCTGTCCTGGTGACGACACGTGCACAATCCATACTCCCGCAACCAGCTGCTCTATCTGCTTCAGCTGTACCTCAAGATTCACGGAGCCTCCCACCGAGTCTCACCATGCTGGAGTTCCGTAAGTTGCAGAGAGAAGATTCCTCGCTAACATCTTTATTCTTACAGACTGAGACACAAGCCTAACTCTATCCCTGGGTTCTTTGTGGTGAATAAAGTGCTCTACCGCTATTATATACCCGGCAAAGTGAAGGAGGACAACAATTGGGCTAATGTCAAACAACTAGTAGTTCCCACTAGCCTACGGTCAGATATCTTGCATCTGGTCCATAGATCTCTCTCACACTGCAGTTTCTACAAGACCTACAAGACCCTGAAACAAGATTACTACTGGCCAGGAATGATATTTTCGTGATATGAAAAACTTAGTGAAAAATTGCAAAAAGTCTCAGATGACAGGTAAGCCGAACGCTCCTCTATTCAAGACACCACTAATGCAGGTATCAGAGTCTTCTGAGCCGTTCAGCCATTCCATCAACAACCATGACGAGCTTCTGTCTCAGACAAGCTCAGGTAACGTACATATAAGTAATATCCCGTGTTCTACCACCAGGTTTTCCACAGTCGTTTCCGTCCAGAAACTGTGAAGCACCTCAGGAAGCAGTGCGGACATGCCCAGGAAAGTCAGAGCAAATGTGATCACATCTTCTCTAACGACATGTGTAAGACAATCAATGTCTCTAAGGTATTGTCTGGTCCTTCTTGTTGTACTTTGCCTGACTGCAATGGTTCTAAATTCTCGATCTGTTCCACCACCAGGAAAGATCCTGCTCTATACGAACCTAATCCAAATAAACGTGCTTTTCCAGACAACTTTACCAGCCCTCAGCTAAAATATTGTTAGACAAATTTACCTTTTATTGCATTTGAAAGGCGTAAATCCTTGTTTTGTACTAACTCCATTCTCGCCCTGCCAGGTATTAGAGAACCTTCAGTCTTCCACCCTAGCGATAGGAACACCATCATACCACAGCGAGATGGGATCATGCACTCCAGCTACAATCATCATTGAGGAGCCACATAACATCGTGTCAGGCGTGCAGCACAACGAACTATCAAATCTATTTGGTTACAACTTCATCTCCCCGGACTTCAACATTCTTCGGTGAATGCAGACACCCCAGTTCAACAACAATCTAGTACTTCGCTGGGTCCTTCAGCACAACCTCAACATCCTCTAGGACCTCCACATTCGTCGGTCCCTACATTAGGATCAGTTCTCGAAGCTACGCTGACTCCTGTAGCACCATGTGAACATCTTGTATCACAACCTCATTCGGTTCCTACTGCTGACCCAGTTCTCCAATCAGCACTTCCTATGCTGGACCTTGCATCTGATGAACCATCTCACAATCTTCTTGGATCACCACTCTCGCTAATCCATTCAGTAGGCTCGTCTGTACAACAAACTTGTACTTCACTGAGTCCTGGAGTGCTACTTCAACATCTTCCACAAGCACCATTCTCTTCAGTTCCTGCAGCATACACAGTTCACCAACCAGCACCTACATTTGCTTCGCTGGGCCATGTATATGCAGAATATCAATGTTACCTATCGTTCGTTACGGCTCGTGACCCTACAGCAGCCAAGCTTTAATTACGTCTAGGGATACCACTGCTGCTCTCTAAAGCGCGTCACCAGTATAACCCCTTGATAAGTAATGAGCACATAAATAAAACTCTTCCTTTAGGACTGAAGAATAGATACAAAATATTATATAGATATATATTCAAGACAGTATAATATAAAAACACAGATGGTTAAGTTAACTTATACAATAAATGAAAGTATTGTCATTTCACGTAAAATATAATAGTAAATATGGCACAACAAGAAATAACAGACTTATCTCCCACATGTTACTCCTCCTGGTTCCCCGAAGCTACTGAACTCTCGCTCTGTCGCCACCCACATTCTCACCTCCCGTCTGCCTCATCCCAGGATGAGGGATGGAAACTAAGGACTTTTTAATATTTTAAACTAATTGAACAACCACTTGTTCTCAAAACACACAGGAATGCAAATTACATATAATAGTTACTTACAAAATATATAAGTACAATGCCACCTGTTTAATTACAGAATATAAACAATTTCCTAACTAAATAAAAGTGACATCTGGAACTCTCAAACTGAACAGGTCCAGCTTTCCCGTATTGAACAGGTACTAGACGTGTGCAACGCAACCCCGCTCCTGTCTCCACTAACGCTGCCACACCATACGACAATTTACAAAACACAATGTGTGTACATATACAGGCAATGATAAAATAAAACAAGTTATTTTAAATTTATATACGTATTCTGCTAGGAGTACGTAACACTTCCACCTCCAAGAAAAAAAATGCAATAGATTGAAGATCAATGGCATTTTTTTCAAAGTAAAATGTATGACACTTGAGATTTATGGTATTAATTACACCAAACATGTATAAGTAATAAGAACACATTTCTGGACAAATATGAAAACACTCCAAATATAGTCTTATAGGAAACTCAGAAATTTCAGTCTTATGACTATGTTCTACATATGTGTCACTGGAGTATGCAAATTTATCTCTCCAAGGTACTATCTCATTTATTTCACTTTGTTTCAGATCATATTTCACACTCCTATCTACAACAGTATCATTAGTAGCATGAATAGAATTGTCAATAAAGGTAGCTGTTTTCACACAGTTATCATGGCAATTTAGCTTTTCATATGTTTCTACTATTTCTCCAAGATCAGTTTCGTATTTCCATGTGATCCATTTTTCACATGGTGAATTTTTCCAAGACAGACTCCATTTTCCATTACTCCCTTTTTCTGGAGCTGAACTGCTTAAGTGAAGCTGACTGGATGTTAAGTAGATTTGGGACTTCTTCTGGGTATGCTCTGACACAGACATCTGCTCTTCATCACTCTCGATCCTCTGTGGAACACATACTCTCGCCCAATGGATACTAAAATTAGAGAAATTAGCATTAAACCTCACAATTATGTATAAGACTTTCCCATTCATAGAACCTTCCGAAACACAAGACACCGACTTAGCAAACCTTTGACCTTCAAACCAAGAAATACAACCCAAGATAAGTGCAAAGACTACCTGATCGAACTGACTCAGATGATCCATAAGGAACACAGAAATCAATGGCCTCATAACTCTGTCATAACGATCAGTGAAAGAAAACAGGCATATGCCTAGGCACCACATCTCAATCATAACTCTCAAGACAAGTTCACAACCCCTGATGGTGAACTTGAACACAATACACACTTTCATCAACCGTCTAGTCTTCCAAAAGACTAAATAAAACATGCCGAAAACTGTACAACCCTCACCATCACTTCCCAAGTGATTTACGTCTGATGACAACCAATCAACCAAGAGGTTTAAGGGTCTTAACATCTTGAAGATGAACAGCAGATTACCTGGGAAACACCCAAGGACAATCTGAAACCCTTCACAATGATTAACTCTAGGTAGGATAACCTTATCCCCCAACTTGAAATACACACCTGGAGCCTCAAACATCTGCTCCCCAGTATGATTTAATCCTTCACCCACAATATGACTCTGAAAGTCAACTCCAATATGACTGAAAGTCAACACCACACTTGAGTGGAACATACACTTTTATCACTCGTGCATTAAAATTAATTTGATCTGAATATAGAGACACTGCTCTAGCATAACTCACCACTTCCTCAGAACTGGATGCACAACCTACTTGAGTAAACTCTCTCTGCTCACCCATAAGGCTTGACAAAGATGTCCCACAGTCCATTACTTCACAAGAAAATGGCTCCTGCAGAATAAAAGTAGATTTCAACATCCTACACACACTCTGACTCAATGTACACAATGAGAAATACTTACTCCACATAGAATAAGAATCACAACTCTGCAACTTAGATCCAAATGCTACTTTACCACTCTTAATGATTTTACCAAAATTTCCTCCCATGACTTCTGGAGCTGCTTGGAGTACTGTCTGCTCACAATCAATAATATCACTACCAAGCTGGGTCACATCCTCACAGACAACTGAAGAGGGAGGCTCAATGGGTCTCCATCTACTCAACAGAAGCTGATCCTCTGGCTGCTTTCCCACACTCTCCAAAACTGGATCTACAGTACAGACTGTCTCCTTGCTTCTCTCTGAAATCTTAGGGTCAGTTCTACTCAATGCACTTAAATGAAGGGAATCTGAAACGAGCGGGCAAGTAACAGGTAGTTTGACCTCCTCCCCTATTATATCACCTTGACTAGGGTGAGGCGGGGCCTCTACAACGGACTTACTCTCGACAACTGATTCTAAACTTGGAGTGAGCGGGAATACTTCTGCCAACCCGACATCTTGTCCTAAACCATTCACTTGGCTGGAATACAGAGTCGTGGCTTTTAAGTTTCTCTCAACTCCTGGCACAACGTTCGTAGTGAGCGGGCAAGACAATGGTACATGGACATCCTTTCCCAATTTATTGGAATAAAGCAGAGTCATAGTATCAGGCTTACTCTCAACAACTAAATCGGCCACACAGGAATCTGGAACAACCACATCCCACTTCTCCACTGAAGGGGTACTGGTTACTGGAACAAATGCTTGAGTAACAACATCAGAACTGACAACTGGATTTATATTAGTACTGACATCAGCACAGGTAGAAGGGACAAAACCATCTTCTACAACAGGTTCATTCATAGAACTAACTTCAGCACAGGCAGAATAAACATGGTCTGCAACTGGCTGTTTACACAAACGGGGATCAATCTCACCCACAACATGATTTATGGCCACATCATTACCCAATATAACATCCACACCTGGGATGGGCAACTGTGTACTAACACCCACAGTGCATAAACGTGGTGTAATGGTGAATCTGAAATTAATGTCTATTAGAGGTACAGTTTTACATCCTGCAACACTCTGAAGAACAACAAACTTTCCAGTATCTCTCTTTTCAACATCAGAAAGAATACTGGATGAAATTATGGTTTGGGAAGCACCTGTATCACGAAGAATATCACTAATGATATTCACTAATGAATATCACGAAGAATATCAATAATGTATCACCACTGGCTTCCACTTCCCATTAATACACAAAACTTCACCTGAAGACATATATGGTGAATACTGTTTCACCCAATTGGGGTTTACAGTTACATGTTTATTAGTAAGTTTATTTTGCACACCTCTACAATAAATGAGACCAGTTGGTCGTAACTCAGGGTGCAATATAAAACATGAATGAATTCCATGGCCTTTTCTCTTACAATGGGAACAGGACCTTACAGTGGACACACTGGTAGAACCAACTGTAGGTTTAGAAATAACCTTATTATTATTTGACATTCCTGACAATGAAGTAGCAGGGTTAGGTTTTGTAAGAGAAGAGCTCATGGGAGTAACTGGAGTACTAGGACGGGATGGATTCTGATAAGGAGTTCGGGGAGCATTATAATTTACTCTACGACTAGACTTAGGTGAAGTGGCCGTAAACTGGGCCTTAGTCAACAACTCATGCTCATCCGCGAGCTTTGACAGCTCATAAATGTCTGTTACATTCTTTTGTTCTGCCATAAAAGTAGACAACTGGTCAGGGAGACATGACAATACTTCTTCCATTATAAGAAGATTCTTTAAAGCATCAAAGTCTGTGATTGAAAGTGACTTTAACCATCTGTTACAAAAATTCGTCTTCTGACGAGTAAAATCTGCTATTGTCTGATCACTTGTCCTCCTTAGATTTCTAAACTTTTGCCTGTGTGCCTCTGGATTTAACTGGTAAGCATTTAAGATGCTTTTCTTTACAAATTCATAATCAAAACTATGAGCGTCAGGTAGGGATGTGAAAACCTCCTGACTACGCCCCTTAAATTGAGACTGCATAATGGCTACCCACTGATCCCTTGGCCAGTTCACACTGATGGCAATTTTATAAAAATGTGCAAAGAAAACCTCAGGATCCTCCTCATTGAACTTTGGTAACTCTATATACTTATGCGTCCTGATGGGATTATTATCACTATTTATTGAAACATTACTACTATTTCCATGCCCAGCTGCCATACGCTGTGTTTCAAGCCTGAAGTTAGTGTCAGCCATTTGTTGTTGAATCTCTAATTGTTGCCTTTTTGTGGCTTCTATTTGCAACTGTGCCTCAATTTCTAAACGTCTAGTCTCAAGCTCCCTCTGCTGAGCTTCAGCCTCTAATATTTGCTGTTGCTGTTGAGCTTCAATCTCTCTTTGACGAGCTTCAGCCTCTAATATTTTCTGTTCTTTTTGAGCTTCAAGTTCTAATATTCTCTGTTCTTTTTGAGCTTCAAGCTTAGCATTGGCTATTTGCGCTTCTAACTCAAGACGCTTTAACGTCATCTGATCACTCGACTCCTCTCTTAACTCCTCTAGAATTTCTTCATCTAACTCCCCATTCTCAACAAAATGCGTCACAATGACTTTCAATATTTGGGCTTTAACCATTCTATTGTTGGCGGTCAAATCCAACTGATTTGCCATTTATATTAACTCAGTCTTTTTAAGGCTCTGAATCCTTTCAAAGTCTGGGTGAGCCACCAACGCTGCAACTTTCTCCTCCATCGTTACTAACACTTGGCACTTGATTCACAACAATAATTAAAAACAATGGCACTGCACTGCACTTCACTGTAAAATTGTCACCACACTGAAAATTCGCTTGGCCTCACTGCACAAACAAAATATATAGGATGACTTACCTCAAAATCGTGAAACGTTGTTACTTGACACACAGGAAAGCTTGCTTGGCACATGGAATAGTTCTTAAGAAACACACAGACACTTGACACAATGGTACCTAGGAAGGCAAGGTTAGATTAGCATAATTAAGGTTAAGTGGGAACAATATCTCCCGGACAGGCCCCCATAACTCTTTGTTACCTATCGTTCGTTACGGCTCGTGACCCTACAGCAGCCAAACTTTAATTACGTCTAGGGATACCACTGCTGCTCTCTAAAGCGCGTCACCAGTATAACCCCTTGATAAGTAATGAGCACATAAATAAAACTCTTCCTTTAGGACTGAAGAATAGATACAAAATATTATATAGATATATATTCAAGACAGTATAATATAAAAACACAGATGGTTAAGTTAACTTATACAATAAATGAAAGTATTGTCATTTCACGTAAAATATAATAGTAAATATGGCACAACAAGAAATAACAGACTTATCTCCCACATGTTACTCCTCCTGGTTCCCCGAAGCTACTGAACTCTCGCTCTGTCGCCACCCACATTCTCACCTCCCGTCTGCCTCATCCCAGGATGAGGGATGGAAACTAAGGACTTTTTAATATTTTAAACTAATTGAACAACCACTTGTTCTCAAAACACACAGGAATGCAAATTACATATAATAGTTACTTACAAAATATATAAGTACAATGCCACCTGTTTAATTACAGAATATAAACAATTTCCTAACTAAATAAAAGTGACATCTGGAACTCTCAAACTGAACAGGTCCAGCTTTCCCGTATTGAACAGGTACTAGACGTGTGTAACGCAACCCCGCTCCTGTCTCCACTAACGCTGCCACACCATACGACAATTTACAAAACACAATGTGTGTACATATACAGGCAATGATAAAATAAAACAAGTTATTTTAAATTTATATACGTATTCTGCTAGGAGTACGTAACAATCAACATCTTCTTTATCCAGGGCTCCGACAACGTCGTCGCCAATGCGCTCTCCAGAGTCCACTAGGTGGACTCTTCCACTTCAACTCAACAGGTCAGTTGTCGTTTGCCGTTGCTGAGTGGTGGTTTGCTGTGGGAGGTGTGGAGCGCCCACTAGTCGAGGCTCTGCCCCGACTAGCGGGCGCTCCGACTATGGATCTTTTATCAAGGTCAAACCCACACGTGTTTCCGGTGTGGTGCTAAGGGCCACGTAGCGGCCGGTTGCGACGCTCCTCGTGCTGAGGCCCCTTCAGTTTTCCTGGAGGATGACTTTCTAAGCTTGTCTGTGCGTGGGGATTCCCCGACGGATCCTCGTTCTGTTCAGGTGCCTGGTGTGATTCTTGTGGCGGTTCCAGCTGTCCCTCCGTCTGGACCTGATCTGTCTGCCCCACCAGTGAGCTCAGGGGACCTATGGGCGCCTGCTTTGGACCTTCGCAATTCGGTGCATGTGAAGGTGCATCCTCATCCGGTTGCTTCCGTGGTGGCCTTGGATGGTGCTGAACGAGTGGCGGCTGCATCTCCTGCAGAAGAACATGTGCTTGTCGGGGCGGTGGTGAGTATGACTCCGCCCATGCCCTCTGCATCGTCGCCTCTGGTAGTTTCCTCGTTGACGCGTGCCTCTTCTCCTCTGCCGGTTCCGTCGCCCTCGCTGGATACCTCACGTGTGCTGGAGTCTACCCTTCCGCCTGCTGTGTCTCTACCATCTCCGAATCCGGTCTCCTTGGATGGTAGTGGTTTTTTGCCCTGCGTCGTTGAGGCTGCTGTTCTGCGTGGTCGTGCTGCCCCGGCTTTGGGACCGCCTGCTGATGGTTCTTTTGGGGCACTGCCCGTAGAGGGTGACAATTCCGACGATCAACGGCCTATTTCTATGCGCCGTCGTTCGGCTCGGGATGCGTCACCTCACCGGACGTGGGCAGAAGAGCGTGATGCCATGGATGATGATGCTGTGGGCGGCGATGTGCTGCCTTCTGTGTTGGACACTGTGCCCCCTGCTGGTGGCTCTCCTCAGTGGGCGGTTACCCCTTGTGACCGCGACCTCGTCGTGGTGTTGTCGAAGGATGTGCGACAGGGGTACTCTGCTCCTGTTCCGGTTGGCAGAGGCCTTGAGGCGCCTGCGGTGCCACCCTCCGCTGGGCTCGGTGCGATGACCAGCATAGAACTGTAATGGTATATGCACACCATAGCCCCTTTCCCCTTTCTCTTCTCCTGCTTGCCTACTCTCCCTTGGGCCATTTCTGTCTTTTGTCACGGGGGTCATAAACAGCTTGAAGCCACTTGCTCCCCTCTCTCTCCTGTCCTCCGGGCCAGTGACGAATTTGGGTATATTACCCCAGGGCTAATAAACTTGTGATCTCAGGTTACACGTGGGTGCCCAGCCAGGAAAGTCGTTGGTGTCTTCCCAGTTTTTGGAGTTTTCTGTCAAGAGGAATTGACCCTTATGGTCAAGCCTGATCCGGATTGGTTAAAGACATGTAGGCCTGGGGAGGCGGGGCCTCACAGGGTAGTGCCTGCCCATGCCATTGGCCCGGTTTCTAGAGCACCAAGTCATGGTAAAATCCATTGGCCATAGGCTTGGGATAGGAGGAGTTAATGTGGGCCTAGAAACTAGGGGGTGGAGCCTGTCCCACTGGTGAGCATTTTTAAGAAAGAAGTGTTAGTGTGTCTGGTGACCTCGGCTGAGGTACATACAGGTCAACTGACCTGTGGGCAGCCAATCAACATCCTTTGGCAAGCTGCAGTATTTAAGGTATAGTGCACTTGAGTTGTAACACTGGTATTACAGGCCGTGCCTCATAGGAGATTTTAATTTTTTATTAGAGTAGGTTATGTTTCAATTTTGATTTAAATATACTGGTTCCAATAAATAAAAAAATATTAACGTAATTTTTGTTTAGTTATCTGTTCCCTTTGATTAATGACTGTGTTATTCATTCTTGTGATTCTCATTTGCTGTGCTAGAAATTCCCCTGTGTTCTCCATATAAGTGTTATTATTTTTCTAAGTATTTGTTTTACATTTTAAAGTCGGGAGTTTTTGTTTTCGTATTGTGCAGTCTTATTTCTCTGAGAGAATTACTAAGGTGAGTGGTTTACTGTTCTCAAGTGAAGTGAAATCAGTGAAATCTTGGAAAATTTTTGTGATGATATTTTTCAAGGTCGCTTGGAAAATATCAATTTCGGAATAAATTCTAGTTTTGTGCCTGGCCATACGATCATCGGGTCGTCAGTGTTAATTCAAGTGTGCGATTAAAGTGATCCGAGTTAGAACTTTGAGAGACCAAAAGTCGAATTTTAGTCATTTAAGCGAATTAGCGTTGGGGACTCTGAATTTTCTAGCGGTTTTACTCAGCGCCCAGTGTGGCAGCGCTCAGTAATTGTTTGCGCTCAATCAAGTGTCTAAGTGTCTCGCGAGTAGTATATTCAGTTCAAGTGATAAGCAAACTACACGACGGTATTTAATTTATAATTTTGAGAACAGAAATACTTGGTTAATTAAGAATTAGTGCGGAGACAAGTCTGAGGATTCGGCTGCGTGACAGTGAGCGCGCTTTTAATTTTTGTATACTTACCAACGTGTCCAAGTGGTTAGCGAGTGTTATAGTCGGTTAAAGTAACAAGTCAACTACGCGCCAGTATTTAAATTATAATTTTGGGAAATTAATTACTAATTTTTACTTAAGGTTCAGCGCGACTCTGTAGCTGTGAGCGTCGCAGATATCAGTGTATATTTCTCAGTATTCTACAACGCGACCGGCGGTGAACAAGTGTATGCTATGTAAACATCGAGTTCATGCAGTAACGTAAATAAGTAATTTAACATTAATTTGGTTTAACTAATAATGCTTATTATTATGTCCGAGCGCCGTTGTTAGCGTCGGGCGTTCCGGAATTAAAAATAATTGTTGCGGATATAAACATCGCGCCAGTGTTAAATTAACGATAACGTCATTCATTCCTAGTGCGCCTAAGATTTTCAAGAAAAATTTAAGAAATTAAGTTAACGTAAAGTGTTGTATTTATTGTGCGCTGGTAGTCAAGCCTTTGATTATTTTCGATAAATAAAACAGAGTTGAAACTAAATTATTTACAGTAAATTCAGTGTAGTTCCTTTCGCGTAAATATTAACGGTATAATTTCAGTATATTTTGTTCAAGAATTCGGTAATTATCAATTTTTCTTAGATTTATATTGGATTTGCATTTAGAGACAAGAAATTCTTACTATAATTCTTTTTATATTTGCATTACCAGTCCACGTCGAGTGTCTAATAAATATGGTGGAAATTAATTACATTTTTTCAAATTTATTCTAGTAGTCCTATCATTTAATAATTAACGTAACCTTTTTATGTGGTTTATAAGTGCGCAGATATAGTTTATTCAACATCGTATACAGTGTTTTGTTTCACAAGTGATGATTAGTAGTCGATGCCAGTTGCGTATTTCCATCTGTCCGCATATAAATTTGACGAATGAGAGAAGAGGATAATAGGACTAAAGAATTCATTCATTGGTGTAGCGTAGTCAGCGAGACTCTGACGCCGACAGCTGTCATCGTCTGTCAACGGGCGACGGTCCTCATTGGGGCTCAAGAAATCGATTAGGAAGGGTGGCGATATATAGTACTTCCGGTTTGGTCACACGGAACATTTTTTCCAAGGATTGAGGTTAAGAAACATTTTGTGTTTTACTAGAAGTTATTGATGAAACCAAATCGTGTGTTAAAATTTCACCCTGATCCGACGACGGGTCTTGAAGTTACGTTTTGGGGTGAAAATGGTTTTTATCAATGAATGGACAATGTATACAGACGCACCCTCCCCAATACCCCATCCTTACCCAAGCACCCCTTCCTGCCTACAACCCCCAACCTCAAACCCTCCCTACCTACAACCCCGTTCCCCAACCTTACCTCCAGGCCATCCCATGTCCACCCCAATCCCTAACAGACCCATACCAACCCCAGCCAAATACCACCCAAACCCTTGTCGACGCATTATTGGAATTGTGGAAAACTACATTTCCCGCTCAACCCCCTGTTTACAACCCCCCTCCACAACCCACCCCCGGCCTGTCCTCACCCTCCCACCTATCCCCCCAACCTATCCAACCCACCCCTCCGGTTACCCACCCTACCCACTCCATTAATTAATCCTACACCTTGCTCCTCACCTCCCCTCCACCCCTCTTCCCCCCCCCCCTACCCCTATTCCTAGTGTCGCCTCTACAGAAGTTGCTGGGGAATGTAGCCAGCGGGCTTCTGGGACGCGTAAAATTGATGAAATTTGTTGGAGGTGTTATGGCCGAGGCCATTACAGGTATGTGTGCACGAGCACACGGGTCAAGGGTGACCCAGAACAGATCAGCACGTTGGGTGGCAGACCTACGTTTGAGATGACGGTTGAAGGTGTGAGATTGACAGTTTTTGTGGACACCGGAAGTCAAGCAACGCTCATTAAAAAGTCAACCTTCAGCACACTTAAAGAGACACGCCTTAAGCGTTGTGGGAAGCATTTAACAGCAGTGAATGGTCAACATATTAATATTTTGGGCCAGGCCACTCTCAATTTTGAAGTGGGTAAGGAAGAAGCTTACCCACACAATTGCACGATTGTCGAGAATCTTGCATTCCCTGGTCAGATTTTGTTGGGAATGGATTTTCTGGGATGAGTTAACTTTTCTTTGTTTGCTCACGAGGGAGCAAGGAAGTGCAGATTGAAGTTGGGCCAGGTAGTTTATCCCATTAAAATGGTAGATCATCCTCCAGTAATTGCTTCCATTAGTAAGAAACAGAAGTACAACTGTCACTACCCTAAGTTGTTATTTAAGTCTCTTCCAGACACAGATAAGAAATCATGTGGGTTACATGCCTTGGTGAAACAATGTTGCCCACCACATTCAGTTAAATTCATTAAAGTATCAGTGGGACGTCACATTGCACCAGGTACCACCCTTCAGGTGGCTGGGAGATGTGACAGGTTGTTGATCCCTCATCATTTGATCACAGTGCTTGATAAAGGTGCCCTTATTCCAGTTGTCAATCTCTCGCACAAAACCTATCGTTTCAGGGCAGGTGATAGGGTGTCTCAGGCTACAATTGTAGAAAATACAGAAATTTTTCAGTATCAAAGCCAGGAGATGCCAGCCACCACAGCACAATGTAGTGCGCTTATTCTTACACAAAGTAGTACACAGGGTAAACACAAGACCGAGACAGGAAAAAGTATTAATATTCAAGAAGTTGATAAGTTATTCTCGGCTCTGGATTTGCAACATGTGCAACAGTCAGATAGGAAACTTTTGAGAGGGATTTTACGTAAATTCACTAGACTGTTTGCAACAGAAGACGATCAGATCGGGCTTCTGGATAGGATCGAGCATGTTATTCCTACAGGTGACCATCCTCCTATTTACACCCGTCAATGGAGGCTTCCGGAACGGGCGAAGGAAGTAATTAGGGATGAGTGTCAGAAGATGTTGAGACAGGATGTGATAGAGCCTAGTACATCACCATGGTTGTCGCCAGTGGTGCTGGTACGTAAACCGGATGGTAGTTATAGGTTTTGTGTTGACTACCGAAAGATAAACGAAATTACTAAAGGTGATGTGTATCCTTTGCCACGGATACAAGAAATAATAGATCAGTTTGGGGCAGCCAAATACTTTTCTACTCTGGATGCGAAATCTGCTTATTGGGCCATCCAAGTCGCTGAGAAAGATAGAGAGAAGACCGCCTTTTCTGATGGGGTTCATACTTATCAATTCAAGCGGATGCCTTTCGGGTTAAAGACAGCGCCTTCATCATTTCAGAGGGCTATCAATTATATACTAAACCCAGTTCTGGGAAGGCACTCATTAGCGTACCTGGATGATGTGGTCATCTATTCCAGGACGTTTGATGAGCACTTACGATATTTGACTGAGACGTTGACACTGTTAGATAAGGCGGGGTTTCAAACTCAATGTGGGGAAATGCACTCTGGCATCTCAGAAATTCAAGTTTCTGGGATTCCAGGTGAGCACAGATGGTATCCGACCTGACCCCGTTTCCTGTCGTGCCATTGCTGACATGCAAGTCACCTAAGACAGCAAAGGATGTTCGAAGGTTTCTGGGGGCAGCCGGATATTTCTGTCACCACATTGAGGGTTTTGCAGGTACATCAGCACCGTTAACTGAGCTTACTAAGAAAAATGTTAAATTCGTTTGGAAACCTGAGCATGATAACGCTTATGCAAAATTAAAAAGTCAACTCATTACCACCCCAGTCTTGGCAGTACCGGATTTTGATAAGGAGTGGGAAGTACACACTGACGCCAGTGGCATAGCTATTGGTGGGTGCTTAATGCAACGTGACAATGACAATCTTCCTCATCCAGTTGCATATTTCAGCAGGAAGGTTAAGGGTCCGGAGGTCCGTTATTCTGCAACGGATAGGGAAGCTTTGGCTGTGGTAGAAAGTGTCAGGTACTTTGAACCGTATCTTTTCCAACGTCACTTTGTCATTTATACAGATCACAGGGCGTTGACTCATATTTTTAAGAAAATAACTAAGTGCCCTCGCATGTCACGTTGGTCTCATGAACTAGCTGCTCACTCATTCCAAATACTTTACAAGCCTGGTCCATCACATGTTGTACCAGATACTTTGAGTAGAAACATTGCTACTATTAACGTAAATCTTAATATTGAAAATATTTCCAATGAGAAAATGCGAGAATTCCAGATGAACGAACCAAGGTGGAAAGAAATTATTGAACATTTGGAGGGAGGAAAATATCCGTCGAAGAAACGTAATTTAGGAATTCATGATTTTGAAATGAAGGATGGGGTCTTATTTTATGTAAAGGGACAGAAGGATCGTGCAGTTTTTCAGTTGGTTATCCCAGAGGTATTGAAGAAGTCGGCGTTGAAACTCGCACATGCGTCTAAGATGGCAGGTCATCCGGGGATTTTTAAAACTCGCATGAAAGCCAAGTCACTCTTTTTCTTCCCCGGTATGTTAACAGAGGTCGTTAACTTCGTTAAGTCCTGTGGTCATTGTCAAAGGAGGAAAGGTACCCTTAAGGTACAAGCTCCATTGCAAGAATTCCCAGAAATTTTGGAACCTTTAGATCGGGTGGGGGCTGATCTGATTGATCTGCATCAGTCATTCAGGAAACCGTTACGTATGGGTGTTGGTACACCACACTGATTGCATTGCCTCAGAAGGATTCACGAACTGTTGCAAAGGCGTTCTTAGATAGGTTCGTCACTGTATTCGGTCCCCCTAAAGTGTTAGTTTCTGACCGAGGTCAGGAAATTAATGGGAATATTTTTAGAGAAGTATATAAATTTGTAGAAACCACTTCAGCATTCACTACGGCTTATCACCCTCAGGCTAACGGCATGACAGAACGGACGAACCGGTCAGTTAAAGATATGCTTGCAATTCTTGCAGAGCATGATGCGAACGCCTGGGACGAACAACTCCCCCATGTCCAGCTGGTTTTGAACACTGCCATCCATCAGTCCATTAACACCCAACCCCTTTTGCTGTTCACAGGTCATTCATGTAATTTCCCATCAGGTCTGCTTAACAGACATAATATTGTATATGGGGAAGATTACCCATCAGAAGTTATAAATAAGATGAAAAATGCAGGGAGAATTACAGCTAGGGCTTCCTAGACAGCACGAGACCGTTATGCTCAGCATTATGACAAAAAGGTACGACCTCTTGAGTTGAAAGTCGAAGGTCTTGTGTTGAGAGTTAACGAGGCGGCTCCTGCCAATCAGAGTAGGAAACTTGCACCTAGATGGCGGGGCCCTTACCGAGTAATTGAAAGAAAAGGTCGGTTAATTTTGTTGTTAAAGGTATTTTTGAAGACCAAGTTGAGAGAACGATTCACATTAATAAATTAAAACCTTATCACGCGAGGGAGGAAACTAGAGCTGCCTTCAGCAAGTCTAATTCCTGACCTGTCTAATGATCCAAGTGCTGAGTCAGATGATGAGGATGCCCTTCTGTCAGACCTCATCAGTAGTCAAGTTCAATCTTGTCATCCAATGGTAACAAGGTCGCGAGCTGTACAGTAAATTGTTAATGATCTCCCCTAGTCAGGATTAGTAATTTCATAATAATTATCCTGTAGAGGCACTGGTGTGTATTTACTGATGTACATGACTCAGGTAGCATACTTGCCTTGCTCTGGGGCTTCCAACTACCTATACTTCAGAGTAATATCCATGCTTCCGCCATTTGTTGTTGTCTGTCTTTCTCAGGTCTGATGGTACACCAGTTCCAGCCTCCCAGTCACACGTGAACCAAGGATCGAGATCAGCAGGTCTGGGGTTGACCCACCTGGCTGATAAGATCGGGGTCTGAGGCACGTTACATAAAGTCCTCCCCCTTGTACCCGGTAACTCGTCAATTGGTTATCCGGAAGGGGTGACTGGCGTACAGTCACCCGGCCGATACCTCACGTCACTAACGAGGTTGTCCCAGTCCAGCCATGCTGTCTTCACGGAGCAGAGTCCAGTCACCATCACAACCGTGGGCTAGCTGTCTCAAGGTCACCAACCAAGCCCACCAGCCGCGTAGTCAAGACTGCGGGAAAACCGGAAGTGGAAGACGAGTGGTCTATGAAGAAGAACGCTAATTGCAACGACTTGTCAGCTCTCTCAAAACCTGCGGTTCCGTCGTCTGTGGAACACAAAGAGGGAACGCGGTGGTCTCAGGTACGAACAGCACTACCTCTACAGAGTGCTGCTGAATCGCCAGAAGAGGTACAACCCTGTACCTCGGCCCAAGCTCAGCTCCACGAGGGGTTGCACGGAAAGGTGTACCGGCCCAGTAGTACCGGGATAACAAGTAAACGCCGGTAGATGACGTCGCCCAGGAGCTGAGGCAGGGCCCACCTGTCCTGTCACCATGCCATCCTCTTCAACGCCACTCGAACCTCACTACCAACGCGAGACATCGTGACACGTCGAAGCTGTGCCCTACTGTGGCAGCCATGGTAAACAACAATCCATCAAGACTGTTTGGGGAGCGATAAGAAGAGGTGAACCCGGGTTCCTGTTAGCGGAGTCCACCTGAGCTGACAGCCGCCAGCTGTCACTCAAGTCAGGTGCGGGTAGTACGAGACCCCCTGTACTCTCCGTAGTTGGCCGAGGCCGGAAATGGAACTTCCAGACGACCAGGATCTTCAAGCAACATGAGGTAGTCACCGGAATCTATAGCACCGAAATGGCACCAGGAACTAACGATAGAAGATATTTATAGAAAAGTTTCATATAAAAATAAATCCTATTAATACAGCAAACTGTGTTAACTCGGAACAGTTAGTTCAACTTTTTTAATTTTCCATCTGATAGTAAGCACCTATACACCTTCGGAAAGTTCTCTGGACCAGTATTAAATGTTGAAAACTAGAACTAGTGAAATAGAGAAATAAATCTAGAAAGTGAACATCTAGAAAATTGTTACTAGAAAATTACCCTGTCTCTAGAAAAGTTGTAGGAGTGAACTGGTTTGAGAACCATCTTGTAGGATCTCTAGAATCGTGGATCAGTAGGGGAACTTTATCTAGATTTTTCTAGACCCTAGATACTGATAGTTATATATATATATATATATATATATATATATATATATATATATATATATATATATATATATATATATATATATATATATATATATATAATTTTTGTGGTTTACTGAACAATAAGGGTGTGGTACACAGTCTGAAAAAATGTATTCACCCGCTGTTGTTGTGGACTTGAGTATGAACTCTGGGATATTAGGAGTTTGAGGAATTTATATCCAGTATGTTGTTGTTGGTTAAGAGACATGTCTGTGGACATTGATTTTTTTTTAATAACAAAAAAATATTTTTGTGTCTTTTCTTTAGATTTTAAGATTGGGATGCGCTGTGGTGGACAGTTGTCACAGAGGTGGAGTGGAACACTAGGTCCCTGAGACGTAGTGTTCTTCGATTTTGATGTAATTTTTTTTTTAATTTTTTTGAATGACATTGATTTTTTTTAATGTTTCTGTATAATGTGTTTGATCTTTATTCCAGGTGGAATACTGGGATAGCTGAAGGCTATCAGCTGATTTTAGCTAGTTAGTAATTGTTAGGTTTGGATTTCTCCAGTTATTTGTTACTGTATCAAGACAGGTATAGGATGTTTTGTCTTCCAGGTAGTTGGAAGGGTACGGGGCTGCATCCAAGTGGACAGCCAGGATTATAGGGGCGGTCTCTGTCCTTATGTTTTATGTATTATTACTGTGTTTGTAATGTATGTATACATGCTGGGACACACCTTTTAGGGGTGCCATTTTTGTTTTGGAGGATTCTATGGAATTAGCTAGGATTAGATAAGTATTTCTGTTGTTTTGAGGCATTGGGTCATTTATTGTTGAGTTAAATGTTGTTTTTGGAGTTAATGATTATGATAGGGCAGGGTTCTGGATAAGAATTTTGTGCCTTAAACTTCTTTACACACAAATTTCTTAATTTCTGAAGAGGGGGAGTTGTAATGGCATATGCACACCATAGCCCCTTCCCCCTTTCTCTTCTCCTTCCTCTTCCCCTTCCCTTCTCTCGCTTGCCTACTCTCCATTGGGTCATTTCTGTCTTTTGTCACGGGGGTCATAAACAGCTTGAAGCCACTTGCTCCCCTCTCTCTCCTGTCCTCTGGGCCAGTGACGAAGTTGGGTATATTACCCAAGGGCTAATAAACTTGTGATCTCAAGTTACACGTGGGTGCCCAGCCAGGAAAGTCGTTGGTGTCTTCCCAGTTTTTGGACTTTTCTGTCAGGAGGAATTAACCCTTATGGTCAAGCCTGATCCGGATTGGTTAAAGACATGTAGGCCTGGGGAGGCGGGGCCTCACAGGGTAGTGCCTGCCCATGCCATTGGCCCGGTTTCTAGAGCACCTAGTCATGGTAAAATCCATTGGCCATAGGCTTTGGATAGGCGGAGTTAATGTGGGCCTAGGAACTATGGGGTGGAGCCTGTCCCACTGGTGAGCGTTTTTAAGAAAGAAGTGTTAGTGTGTCTGGGGACCTCGGCTGAGGTACATACAGGTCAACTGACCTGTGGGCAGCCAATCAACATCCTTTGGCAAGCTGCAATATTTAAGGTATAGTGCACTTGAGTTGTAACACTGGTATTACAGGCCGTGCCTCATAGGAGATTTTAATTTTTTATTAGAGTAGGCTATGTTTCAATTTTGATTTAAATATACTGGTTAAAATAAATAAATAAATATTAACGTAATTTTTGTTTACTTATCTGTTCCCTTTGATTAATGACTGTGTTATTCATTCTTGTGATTCTCATTTGCTGTGCTAGAAATTCCCCTGTGTTCTCCATCTTATGAATAGTAAAGTCGCTCTAGAATCTCCCGTTCAGTTCCGTAAGACTACAGGTTTAATCCATTAAGTCATTTACTTTGAGTTCCCTGATTATTGAGTCCCTTCCTTCCTAGGGTCTCAATAATTTTAGACAGATTCATTTATGTTTATAAGGTGGTGGCAGTGTTTAATGTTTTTATTTTATAATTAGTAATAAATTAATAACCCCTATCCTTGTTATGTCCTCCTCATTTAATATTCAGTTTATATTCGTGGCTGTCCAGTGAGGGGTCATAATGGACTGTAACAGAGTTAAGCTGGGGTATTGAGCGAAGAGAGAGCCGTTCACAGAGTACAGAGAAGGGTTACAATTGAAAGGTTCAGGGTGATAAAAAAAGGGACATTGAGGGTTTATTACAGAACGAAGTGTGCACCCTCGTGTGGGGCCCGATGGGCGGCCTCCGCCCGCTGTTCCGGTATCTCCCGCTTCCTCGGCGGCGATGTCCCGGGCTTCCGTGTTGTGTCGGTGGCGCCCGCTTCCGCCGAATGTGGTAATCCCCGAACATATGGAGTACCCGCGAGTTCGTGAGGGCCGTGCCCCTACGGAACTGGAGTATTTGGTATGGGAGGCTTATAAGCGGCGGTATCCGCTGTATACATACCCTGAGAAATATCCTCCTGTTTGACTTTTGTGTGTTCTGTGTGATTGGCTTTGTGGTTGGGTGTGGGTCTATACTTGTAGCTTTGTGTGTCTTATGTGTGGCTGGTTGTGCTATTGTGCTGCTGTAGTGGTGTGTTTCGTGTGGTGATCGTTTATTTTATGTACTTGTATCCTTACGGCCTTTTGGTCGTTTGCATGTATTTCGGCTTTGTTTTTCTGTATTTTCAGTTCCCTGTGTGGTTCTGTTTTTTTTTATTAATGCCTTGTGTTTCTTGCCTTGGGTATGTGTCATGTATTGCTTTTAGCTTTGTCTATAGTTTCTATTATGTACTTGTGTCCGTACAGGCTTTTGGTCGTTGGCATGGTTTTTGTGCATTTTGTTTTTCTGTCTTTTCAGTTCCCTGTGTGGTTCTTTTTTTGTTATTATTGCCTTGTGTTTCTTGCCTTAAGTGTGTGTGTGTAATTACTTTTTTGTCCTTGAAATTGCTTTATTCTTTGTACGTAATTTATGCTCTTTATGTTCTATGTGTAGCTTTTGGATTTCCTGGTCATTTGTTGTAACTTTTGTGTATTTTTTCTTGTACATTTTGTTATTGTACTTATGTCATTTATTTGTTGTGTATTGTATGCATTTTATGTCCCATGCTGTTTGTGGGTTTCTTTGCTTGTGTCCTCTGTGCTTTCCTGTGACCTCTTGTTTGTATTATAATGTCTGTTTTTCTGGTGTTTGCTTTATTTCATGTATTAGCACGATTGTTTGTATATATCTGTTATTTCGTACTTGTTCCCTGTTTTGTGCTTTGTTTTTTTATCCATGAATAAAAAAAAAAATCAACTCAACATTCTACTGCAGTCGAACAAGCAATAGGACCAGGCTTTGGGTAGAGGGGGAGTTGTCACAAGGTTCTCCCTAGAGAAGAAGATTGAGCCTGTTCCATCATCACTTGTTCTACCACCACGTCTGCATATTCAAGAATTTACAGCAAGAGCAAGAACTAGTGCTCAGACGTCTACTCCACCCTACTCTCCAATACCCGTGACCCCCAGCACACCTGGTTGTGGCCAGCTCACACCACCGGCGTGGAACAAGCACTCTGCTAGTTTGTCTGAGCCGGCTCCCAGTTATCGTCACACCAGCGCCACCTACATTGGTCCAGTCCCATATAAATAGACGCCGACCACCACCACCACCAGCAGAATACTCCTCAGAGCTCAAATTGCTAGACTTGCTCCCACACTTTCCTGAGTGCTGGTAGATTTACGCAGCCAGTACTCAGTATTTTCAGCACCATTTATTTTAAGTACTTTAATGTAAGGTTAACTTGCCTGATTGAGTGTTTTCTATTTTGATTTTTGATTGATGGCTTATTTTCATTAATTTTGTCAGTTTGTTAAGATGAATTTTTTCGTAATTAAAGTAATTAAATTTTTCCAGTTTCCTGTATTTTATCCTACATTTACCACACCATGAAGAAGTCACCATAGCAGTTTTATTTTAATTTGTTTCCTTTTTTTCGTTTTTATGTTCGTGGCATTCCATCTGCCCTAATCCACTGCACTTAGTCATTTTACCATATCACTGTGTAAAGATTTTCTTAAGTATTTCTTCACAGTGCCTTCCATGCACTCGTAAAATCCTCCTTGCCACGGTGCTCTAGGAGTTATAAATTTCCATTGGCCGTGAGGGGGGGGGGGGGCTTAGTGGGCGGCTGCCGGAGTGTGATGCTCCTTGGGGCAGTCCTCTGTCCTTTTCTAGCCTTGTGCTCCTGCTGCCGTCCTCTCCAATTGTGCTGAGCACCTTTTCCTTTTCCTTCTGTTTCGTTTTTCTCCCCCCTCTTCTCCTATCTGCTTGTCGTTTCCTGCTGACCTTTTGCTTGTTTTGGATCTTTCTTTGGACTTCTTCTATTTTGACGCCCGGGTGCTTGAGGAGGCATACTCTTGCACCCGTAGAACTGTTGTACCCGACGTCTCGAGCGAGGGAAACCTTTTATTGTCACTCCCCGCTTTCGTCGCTGAACCCGATCTCGACGGACTGACGGTTCTTAAGGTGGCGTTTGTGGGGCGTATACTCACGACGCACCCCTAGGGGGCCCCGGCATGATCGGCGATAGCTTCCTGTTGGGTGTCCTGCCTCTAATTGTGGCTCCATGGTGGGTATGGGGGCACATTCGTGGATGAATTTCTTTCTCTTCGTCTCTATGTTGATAAATGTTTCCGTTGTACCCTCTCAGGCTCGTGGGGTGGGCGACCAAGCCCCCGAGTCGGCCTGTATTGGAAGACCAGGCTCTGTAGCTCCTGCTGCGTTGGGCCCCGACCTTGCTCCTCCTTTGACCGTCCTGACTTCTTCCCCCAGCTCCCCTCCCTCCTTTGTGGTTGGGTCGAGCCTCCAGCCCCCAGTGGTGACCACTTCGTCCCCTGGTGCGGCTAAGTCTCTCGTTGTGACTACTGCGTCTTTTAACCCCTCTCTCTCTGGGGGTTCTCAACGCCGTTCGCGCCCCGGCCGCACTCGCTCGATTCCTTCCCGTACTGCCTGCGTATCAGGCCTTGTTTGGTCCCGCTTCATGGGCCAAATACTTTGATCTCCTCCCTCTTGATTCTGCGCCTCCGGACGATGTCTCCCTCCATCGGCATCTTGTTGATTCCGTGGATGCGTCTGTTACCTTCAACCCCACTCGTCTCGGTACACGTGTCATTGCTGCTCCTTCTCAGGATGCAGCTTCCCGCTTGGCAGCCTTGTCTTGCCTTGGCGAGATCCCTGTTCGGGTCTCCAAGAATGTTCAGATGAATGCCAGTGTTGGCACTATCCTCCTCCCACCCCATGTTGCACCCGGTGTTCGGAATCTGCAGGATTGCCACGATGATATTCGGCATATCCTTGATGCCCAAGGCCATTCTGTCCTCCAGGTTGACTCGTTTACTCGTCCCCCTCGTGGTCGTCGCCGTCAACCCCCTCGTGTTGTGAAGATCACCTTTGATGGTAGGACCCTTCCATCCTCTGTCATTCTTGCTGGTGCTAGGTGCTCTGTCCAGGAGTATATTCCTTCTCCTCGGCTGTGTAACAAGTGCTGGAGGTTTGGGCATGGTGCCCTCCGCTGCTCTGGGACTGTCTCTCTCTGTCCTTTGTGTGGGGGTGAAGGTCACTCTAAGTCGGAGTGCACTTCTCCCCAGGCTCGCTGCCTCAACTGTAGTGAGGCTCATCCTACCTTCTCCCGTGCCTGTATCCATTACAAGCTTGAGGCGGCCGTCCTCGCCTTGAAGCACCGGGAGCGTTAATCTTTTCCTGAGAAGAGGCGCCAGGTTCGCCGGCTCCCGCCTTATGCTAACGTCTATTATGCTCACGTGTTGTGCTCTTCCTCTCCACGTCCTTCCAACCTTCCTCAGACTCGCAACCGTTTCCGTTTCCGGGCCTTGGACCCTGATGCGCCCACTGCCCCCTCCTCTGTTCCTTTGAGTTCTGTCCCGAAGGGTCCCCCTCCTGGTCCTCTGTCTGGGGTTCCCCTTCTTTCTACCCGGTCTGTCGTGTCTCCTGTGTCTTCTTCCTTGTCTCCCTCCGATCCTCCTTCCCATCCTCTTCCTCCATCTACTGGCTCTCCCCGCCGCCTGTCGGTGCAGGCGGATGTCCATCGCTCTCCTAACGGCCGTCGTGTGTGCTCTCGTTCAGCTTCTCCTGTTGAGACACTGGAATCCGTTGCCCGGTACGTAGTTGCTAGGGACACCAGTCTCTTTAAGTCAGAAGCGTAAGCCTGGCTCCTCTCCTTCCTCCTCCCCGGCGGGTAAGAAGGCTTCGCTTTCTTCCTTGGCCCCTACTTCTGGCTCTGTTGCTCCTTCCCCTCCCATTTCTGTGCTTGCACCCCCTGTTCCTGCTATGGAGGTTTCTTTGGCCCCTGCTTCCCTTTTGGTTGCTGCTCTCGCTGAGGTGCGCTCCCCTCTTTCTACTCCCCCTCTTCCTGCTGCTGTCCTTGACTGCTCCTCTTCGTTGTCTCCTCCTCTTCCTCCTCCTCCGGACCCCGCCTGCCCACCTCTGGTCTGTTCTGCCGCTTCCTTCCCTCCGTCTTCGTTCAGTTTACCCATGCCCTCTAACCCTGACTTTGCTGACTCTGATATTCTTTAACGTGCTGTGTTGCTCTTTCGCCTTTGTTTCTTTCTTGTTCTCTGTTGTCCTTTCCCTTCTCGTCGATGTCTATTCTTCAATGGAACACTCGAGGTTATTACGCCAATTTCCTCGAACTCCAACTTCTGATTTCGCGGTTTTCGCCCCTTTGTGTCTGTCTCCAGGAGCCGATGCTTGGTGCTCGTCCTGGTCGTTTTCGTGGCTATTCCTTTCTCTCCTCCCCCCCACCCCCCCAAGCCCTTGCTGGGGCTCCTAATTCTTCTGCTCTCTTGATCCGCGCTGAAGTTCCCTTTGTTCCTTTACTTTTTCCTTTGCCTCTCCATTGTTCTCCTGCTCGTATCTCTGTGGGGAAATGGTACACAGTTTGTTCCATTTATCTCCCCCTGAGTGTCCCGCTTTCTCTTCCTGACTTGAAACACCTCTTGGACTCCTTGCCGGAGCCTGTGCTCCTGCTGGGTGACTTCAATTGTCGTCATTCTCTTTGGGGTGATGTTCTGACGAATACCCGGGGTCGCCTTCTTGAGCCGTTTCTCCTCTCTTCTTCCCTGTCTCTTCTGAATTCTGGTGAGCCCACTCATTTGGACTCTCGGACTCGCACCCTTTCCTGTCTTGATCTTTCTCTCTGCTCTTCTTCTCTTTACTTAGATTTCACGTGGCAGGTTCTTGATGACCTCCATGGCAGTGATCATTTCTCTATCCTTGTTTCCTTTTTCTCGTTTCCCCCTTCCCTCTCTTTTCCTAGGTGGCAGTTTGCTAAAGCGGACTGGAACCTATTAACCCTCAGTGCTGCTCTCTCTGACCTCTCCCTTCTGCCTCTCCCTCACGCTCTCCTCCTTTTTCATGACACTGTCTTCACCGCTGCCCTCCGCTCTATTCCTCGCTATTCCTCTCGGGGTCCGCGGAGGTGCGTTCCCTGGTGGAATGCGGATTGTGCCCGGGCTGTCCGCTGTAAGCGTGCAGCCTGGAAGAGGCACCGCCGTCGGCAGACGGCCGATTCTTTTCGTTTCTTTCGGAAAGTGAGGGCGGTGGCCCATAGGGCCATCCGTACGGCTAAACATGAATGTTGGGCATCTTATGTCTCAGCAATTACGTCCGAAACTCCTCTGCCCCATATCTGGAAGCGAATCCGCAAGATAGCGGGCAAGTTCGTTCCTGATGTTTCACCGGTCCTTCACCTCCATGATACTCTTGTGGCGGACCCGTTGCAGGTCGCTTCCGAACTGGGTTCCCACTTTTCTTCTGTTTGCTCTGGTCTTCATCTTTCCCAATCTTTCCTTCTTCGTAAACGTGTCCTTGAGTCTCGTCCTTTAGATTTCTGCACCCGTCTTAGGCTTCCCTATAATGATCCCTTCTCTCTCTCTGAACTTCGTTTTGCCCTGGCCCTCTGCGGTTCTACGGCGGCGAGCTCCGATGGTATTCATTATGAGATGCTTCACCATCTCCCTCTGTGCACGTCTCAGTATTTACTGAGTCTGTATAATCGGATCTGGGAGTCGTCGTCAGTCCCTGAGGACTGGCTCGATGCTGTTGTCCTCCCTGTTCGCAAACCTGGGTCTCTGGGTACTTCCTCTAAGGACTTTCACCTTATTGCCCTCACAAGTTGTCTGCAAACTCTTTGAACGTATGGTTAACGTTCGTCTGATGTGGTTCCTGGAACACCATCACCTCCTCTCCCCTTCTCAATTTGGTTTCCGCAAGTGCCGCAGCACAACAGATGTCCTGGTGAACTTGGAGGTCTATATTCGTACTGCTTTTGCTGCGAGGACCTCCGTTGTTGCCGTCCTTTTTGACCTGGAAAAGGCTTACGACACCACTTGGCGATATCATATTCTATCTCAACTTCATTCTTTTGGCCTTCGTGGTCATCTCCCTCTCTTTCTCCGCAGCTTCCTCTCTCGTCGTTCCTTTCGGATGCGCCTTGGTACCACTCTCTCTGCCTCTTTTCAGCAATACGAAGGTGTGCCCCAGGGTAGTGTTCTGAGCACTACTCTTTTTTCTGGTTGCCCTCAATGGTCTTTTTTCCTCTCTTCCTTCAGGTGTCTTCTCCGCTCTCTATGTCAATGATCTTGCCCTTTGCTGTCAGGGTGATGATTCGCCTCTCCTTCAGCGCTGGCTTCAACTTGCAATTGATGCTGTGTCGTCTTGGGCCACCGATCATGGCTTCAAGTTCTCTACTTCTAAGACTTGTGCCATGACTTTTACGCGGAAACGGGTAGTTCTTCGTCCCTCTTTGTCACTTTATGGTCATCCCCTTGAGTACAAAGATTCCGCGAAGCATTTGGGGTTATTCCTTGACACTCGTTTGTCTTGGTCTCCCCATATCTCTTACCTCCGTGTTGAGTGCTCTAAGGCCCTTACCCTCCTTCGGGTCTTGTCTCATACTTCTTGGGGGGCAGATAGGCACACTCTCCTTGCTTTACATTCCTCTCTCGTCCTGTCTAAGCTCGATTATGGTTGCCCTGCTTACTCGTCTGCTTCTCCTTCTACTCTTCGCCGTCTTGATGCTTTGCACCATACTGGGTTGCGCCTCAGTTCTGGTGCCTTTCGTTCGATTCCCGTCCTTAGCTTGTATGTTGACACTGGCTTCCTGTCTCTCCAAGACCGCCGTGATCGCTACTGTCTTCGCTATCTTGCGCGATCCTTACAACATCCTTCCTCTCGCCTCTGTCATGCTTTAACTTTTACCTCTCCGTCGGTTCCTGTTCCTCTTCACCACCTCCCTCTTTCTGTCCGGTTATCTCGCCTATAGGATTCTCTTTCCGTTCATATTTCTAATGTTTCTCCTCGTGTTGTTCCTTCTTTGCCCCCGTGGAGAGTCCCTCTTCCGCGGTTTTGTACTTCCTTGACCCGTATCACTAAAGCTTTTACCCCTCCTACGTTTCTAAAACGCCTTTTCCTTGAGCACTTTTCTTCTCACTCCCGCTCCATTTCTGTCTTCACCGATGGGTCTAAGTCTGCGGACGGTGTTGGCTACTCTGTTGTTTTTCCTCATCGCACTTATATGTGTTGCTTACCTCCGGAGACTAGCATCTTTACAGCGGAGCTTTATGCTATTCTCTATGCTCTTCGTCTCCTGCTTTCTCGTTGTCAGTCTTCCTTTGTAGTTGTTGTTGACTCTCGTAGTGCCCTAATGGCTCTCGGGTCCTTTAATCCGGTTCATCCAGTAGTTGTCGAGATCCAGCATTGGCTGTTTCTTGTTCACAGTAAATTTAAATCGGTTGAGTTTTGTTGGGTTCCCAGCCATATTGGTGTGTCTTTAAATGAGCGTGCGGATGCTGCCGCCAAGGAAGCTGTCTGCTCTTGTCCCGTCTCTCGTAAAGGTATTCCATATTCCGACTTTTACCCGGTTATCTATTCCTCCGTCCTTATCCGTTGGCAGGCTTCTTGGTCGTCTGTTACTGGTAACAAACTCCATACTCTAAAATGTTGTGTTTCCTCGTGGCCGTCCTCCTAACACCGTAACCGGCGATGGGAAACAGCTCTGGCGAGGTTGTGTATTGGCCATACTCGCTTAACCCATGGTCACTTGATTGAGCGCCGCCTTGCTCCTTATTGTCCTAGTTGCATTGTCCCTCTTACGGTCGTGCATGTCTTTCTTGAATGTCCTGACTTCCAGGACGAGCGTATGTCTTGCTTTCCGACCGCCCCTCGCCGTCATCTGTCCCTCAATAGAATTCTTGGTGACTCGGATACTTTTCATATCGTTCGCCTTATGCGTTTTTGTTCTCGTATTGGCATCCTTGGTCATATTTAGCGCCCTCTGATTATTCTGCGCATTTGATGGTGCTACATAGCCTTCCCGGTTTGGTGCCTTCTTTTGATAATTACTTACTTACTTCTTAGCTTCCCCTCTGAGGCGGCTTTGAAGGTAAGAAAATTTGATTACCGTATCCATAGAAGTTTTAGAATGAATATGGACTTTAAATGATGTCCAAAATGTATCTGAATTCTCTTCATCCAGTCCAGCAAATGTGGGCAAGTTCAAAGAAGATAAACGTGCCTCTGCTTGTAATACACTCTAAAACGTCCATAGAAGTTTTAGAATGAATATGGACTTTAAATGATGTCCAAAATGTATCTGAATTCTCTTCATCCAGTCCAGCAAATGTGGGCAAGTTCAAAGAAGATAAACGTGCCTCTGCTTGTAATACACTGGGATGAGATACAGGAATCTTCGGAGTTACTGTGTAGTTTTCAACTAAACCAATTAGAAGATTAAATATGTCTTGGGTGTCCTCTTCATACTGAGATGTTTCAGCTATAGCTTGATCTATTTCATCAGGATCAATGTCACTATCCGTTAACACAATGATGTAAGACCCAATCATAGCCTTGACTTGTTCGAACTTGAGACCAGCTACTCTCAGAGAAATTTCCAACTGATGGTAATCAACTAGAGTTGCCTTTGATAAGTTTTCTGACTTATTGAGCAATTTATATAAATGACCTTTAAGGCCTACCAGGGATCTCTTTAGTTTTTCAGGCGTAGACATGGTGACTTTATGTTCAAACTTTGTAGGGCTTGAATTTTTTTTACTGAAGTAACTTGGATACTTGTGTATTTACTCGCCAGTATCGTGATAATCTATATAAATAAAAATGGAAATGTTCTTTTGTTCAAAATCGATAATCTCCGAAAGTTCTTCACCGATTACTTTGAAATTTTCACACAACGTTCCTTTCACATCCGAGCAGGTTTTAATATACATACTATATAGATGTCACCTCTGTGACGGTATAAAACATACTTTTTCTGAAAAAGTGTGTTTTTCATGTGAAAGAAATCTTCGAAACCTCATTACCGATTGCTTTGAAATTTTGACCCAACGTTGTACTCGAATAGGCGCATCTTTTTATATATCTACTATATACATGCCTCACCTGTGACAGGAAATAACATGCTTTTTTGAAAAATAGCACTATCTGTTGGTCGTAAGAGCAACACACGCTGTAATCACCAAAAATTCTTCACCAATTGATTTGAAATTTTGACACAACGTTGTATTTAAATAGGCGCGTCTTTAAATATTCATACTATATAGATGCCACCCCTGTGACAGGTAAAAACATGCATTTTTGAAAACAGCACCATTTGTTGCACATAATGGCAATATGCACGATATATTAAATATGTCACGAATTCCATTTCAGTGTTTCCGATTGCATTGATAAATTTTATTTTCATAGATTTCGATTTATTTTATTTTTTAGTGAATTATTTTGTGTGACATTGTGTTGGAATTGAGCTGTGTTGTTTACCATACCGTTCATTTCGTAAGTATAGATGCCACACCTGTGACAGGTAAAACTATGCTTTTCTAGAAAAACAGTGCCATCTGTTGCATGTAAGAGCAACACACATGTTATACTTGGAAATGTTACAATTTATTTTCAATGTTTCTAATTGCATTGATAAACTGAATTTCATAGATTTTGATTTATTTTCATTTTGATTTTATTATTTTGTGTGAATTGCATTGGAATTGAGCAGTTTTTTTTACCAAACCGTTCATTTCGTGAGTATATTTCATTTTTATATTTTTTCATATTTTCATTTAGTTTTTTAACTGTTTTAATTATATTTCAGTGATGGAAACATCAGATGGTATGATGCTCCAAATTTTCTGATGGGAACATCAGACCATTTGGGAAGGAACCATATGAGGGAGTGGGGAATGGTGGAGATTACGAGGGGACTGAAGTGAGAGATGGTGCGGAGGACGAGGGGGACAAGAAAGGGGGTAAAGGTGGGGAAGGACGAGAGGATGGGGCAGTTTGGGATGGTAGGGACGAGGGGATGGGGGAATGGAGAATGGTGTGGAGGACAAAGGGGACAGGGGAGATGGGCATGGAGGGAAAGATGAGGGGATGGTGGAGTGAGGAATGGTGGGGAGGACGAGAGGACGGTGGAGTTGGGAATTGTTGGGAGGCCGAGGAGACGGGTGAGAAGGGAATGGTGGTGAGGACTGGGGGACGGGGAAGGTTGCTGTGGTTCAGCAACGCACATGAGTTGTTGAGCCACAGCAACGCGTGGCCGGGTACATCTATTCTATATAAATAAAAATGGAAATATTCGTTTGTTCATAATCGCTAATCTCCGCAATTTCTTCACCAATTGCTTTGAAATTTTCCCACAACGTTCCATTCGCATCCGAGCAGGTTTTTATAAACATGCTATATAGATGTCACGTCCGTGATGGTAAAAAACATGTTTTTTTCTGAAAAACTGTTTTTCATGTGTTTTTCATGTGAGGGAAACCTCTTTACCGATTGCGTTGAAATTTTGACACAACGTTGCATTCGAATAGACGCATCTTTTTACATACCTACTATATACCTGCCTCACCTGTGACAAGAAAAAACATGCTTATTTTGAAAAACAGCACCATCTGCTGGTCGTAAGAGCAACACATGCTGTAATCTCCGAAATTTCTTCACTGATTGCTTTGAAATTTTGACACAATGTTGCATTTGAATAGGCGCGTCTTTTCATATACCTACAATATAGATGCCACCTTTGTGACAGGTAAAAACATGCGTTTTTGAAAAACAGCGCCATCTGTTGCACATAAGATCAACACATGCTATGCTAAATTTGTTTGAAATGGAATTGTGTTTCTGATTTCATTGATAAATGGAATTTTCTTAAATTTCAATTTATTTTAATTCTGATTTAATTATTTTGTGTGACATTGCGTTGGAATTGAGCTGTCTTGTTAACCATACCGATCATTTCTTGAGTATAGTTTATTTTTCTATTTTTTCATTATTTTTCATTTCGTTTTTTGAACTTTTTTTCTTATATTTCAGTGATGGGGACATCTGGGGCCAGATTCACGAAGCAGTTATGCAAGTACTTACGAAAGTGTACATCGTTCCTCAATCTTTGATGGCTTTAGTTGCATTTATTAACAGTTTACAAGTATGAAAATTTGACAATTAACTGCTGTTATTTTTATAAACAGCCTCCTGGTTATTCGGACCTCATTAACTGTTTAATAATTGTAAACAAAGCTGCCAAAGATTGAGAAGAGATGTACAAGTTCGTAAGTGTTTGCCTAACTTCTTTGGGAATCTAGACCCAGATCATTTGATGTTCCCAATTTTCTGATGGAGACATCAGATCATTTGATCATCAGACGAGGGAGTGGGGAATGATGGGAAGGACGAGGGGACAGGGAAGGGGGTAATGGTGAGGGAGGACGAGGGAACAGGGCGAGTTGGGGATGGTGGGGACGAGGGGAGTGGAGAATGGCTGAGATGACAAGGGGACAGGAGAGTGGGGGATAGTGGGGAGGACGAGGGGACGGAGGAGGGGAATGGTAGGGAAAACGAGGGGACGGGGAGGGGAGGAGGAATGGTAGGGAGGATGAAAGGATGGGGGCGTAGGAGATTGTGTGAAGGACAAAGGGATGGTGGAGTAGGGAATGGGTAGGAGGACGAGGGGATGGTGGAGTGGAGGTTAAAGGGGAGGAAAAAGGGACGAGGGAGTGAGGAATGATTGGGAGAACGAGGGGACGGGGATGGAAGGGGGGATGGTAGGGAGGACGAGAGGACGGGGTAGTAGGAGATTGTGGGGCCGACGAGGGGACGCTGTAGCGGACGATGAACGGGAGGAAAAAGGGAAGAGGGAGTGAGGAATGGTTGGGAGGACGAGGGGACGGGGATGGTAGGGAGGACGAGGGGACCGGGAAGGGGGGAATGTTGGGAAGGACTGGGAGACAGGGGAAGGTTGCTGTGGCTCAGTAACGCACATGCGTTGCTGAGCCACAGCAACGCGTGACCGGGTACACCTAGTAGCATAATATTTCTGGACTAGGCTATGTGCTACCTCGTCTGGAGGTTAGCTTACCTTCCTAGTAGTAAATAGTTAATATTTGAGTGATACACAGATGCCACTACGGTAGTACCTTGGGGCTAGCTCATCTTTATCACCTAGAATATACTAGTACGGTCTAATACAGTACTAGTTAGAATTGATCCTACCTAAGAAAGTAGCTAAATAGTTTAGGCTGAATTTTTACATAACTTAATACAATTACAGTCAGAAATCCTACCCCTTATGGTTGGCATCAATACAAGAAATGTTACAATAATGTGAATATATCAGTGCTATTTTCTGGGGATTTTTTTTTTGTAAATTGATATATAGAATATGGGCACTTGAAAAATACAAGTGTGAAAATTATAAATATATACAGTTAAATTTGGCTTGCTAGCCACAACCTCCTATGGTGGTTGATAGTGTTAATTAATTTATCGACAACATGTGTCCTGAACTCTCTTGACAGGTGTACTCAATCTGGGGCCACGTTCTGACGATATGGTCTAGATGTAAAGTGAATATAAGTGGCGTCCAGCCTTACTCTTTTTCGCGGCCGAAAATAAATATATTTAGCAGAGTATTCAGGGTTCACTCTCCAACGATTATCACTCTTCAGTTGGCGAGGTTTCACTAATGTCAACACGACAGAGTGGCTAATTTCCTTAAAGGAATTAATGATACTTTTTAGATGATTAATAATTTCAGCTGGGTGACGAATTGGATGGATATCATTATCACCTAAATATATTATGGTTAGATGGTGAGACCATTTTTACCTGTGTGTGAGGTATAGGCCTAAGAGTTGTGGGTAATTGGCTATGACCCACTTAGGCTACTTTAAACATTAAATCTTTGTTTAATTTATTAATAATGAAATTAATATGCTTTATGCTATAATATGTGGCAGTCTGCTAACAGCCGTAAATAAAAGGGGAATACATGTATGGCCTAGTACCTGATAATACTACTTAACTAATAGTATACTATTATCAGGGTTAGTAAATGATTAGTTAATCGTAATAGATTATAGGACCAGTGATTTGGCTTGATATATTGGACCGTAAAATGTTGATGAAATGTTACTGGTTTATATAAATTAGTAATTATAGATTTAATGCTAAATCTGGTTCATCCGGTCTGAAGTTGACTAAAAAGAATGTGGGAAAATGTGGCTCAGAATATTAATAATAATTATAATAAATATCAATAACTTCGAAGGACCCTCCTTTAAAGAAACCGAAATAAAAAAATATATAAAAAGGAAATAAATCAGAGAATCAGTACTTTTGGATCTCTTGAATAATAAATTGTTAAATATTAAAACAATAAAAGGACTGTAGAATGAATTGAAATATTGAGCAGAATTGTACCAATTATGAGCAGAAATTTCTATCACCATTAGACAAAACTGACTGTACAAAAATGTTGGAAGTCATGAGATAATTTACTCAACATCTGACAAAGCTCGGTGGTTAACTTGGGTATAGATATTTAATCGAATCACGTCACTTTTTTGAGGCCACGTGAGCAACATAAATGCGAACAAGTTTGAATGATCCTCAAACCAATATGCAACCGAAAAGTAAACACCCCAGAAGGATTCGAACCCAGACAACCATGAGAACTTTGCACATATGTGTATCTAGTATCTTAGACACTAGACCAAACTGACTGTACAAAAATGTTGGAAGTCATGTGATTATTTACCTTGGTTAACTTGAGTACAGATATTTTATCGAATCATCTCATTTTTGTGGGGCCATGTGAGCATCACAAATGTGAGCAAGCTTGAATTGTCCTGAAGCCAAAATGCAACCAAAACCTCAACACTCCAGAAGGAATCGAACCCCATACAGATGCAATATGCACATTCGTTTATCTGGTACCTAAGCCACTTGACCAAACTGACCGTTGAAAATTTTGAAAGTCGTGAGACTTTTAATCAAACTTCCGACAGCACTTGGTGGTCATCTTGAGAACAGATATTTCATCGTATCACCTCACTTTTTGAGGCAACCTAACACAAATGCGAACAAGCTTGAATGGTCCCAAAGCCAATATGCAAAGGAAAACTCAACACCACAGAATGATCTATACCAGACAGCCAGGAGCACTATGCATCTTCGCGTATCTGGTACTTTAGCCGCGAGACCAAACTAACTGAATAACAAATGTTGGATGCCGTGAGACTATTTTCCCAACATCCGACAGCGCTCGGAGGCCTAATTGGGCACAGTCATTTCATTGACTCACCTCACATTTTGGGGCCAAGTGGAGAAAACAAATGTGAATAAGCTTGAATGGTTCCAAAGCCAATATACACCCGAAAACTCAACTCCCAGGAGGATTCGAACCCTAGACAGCCAGGATCACTGTGCACCTTCACGTGTCTGGTAACTTAGCTACTAGACCAAACTGATTATACAAAATTGTTGGAAGTCGTGAGGTCGTGAGGCAACATCCGACAGCGCTCGGAAGCCTAATTGGGTACAGTCATTTCATCGAAACACCTCACTTTTTGGGGCCAAGTGAGCAAAACAAATGTAAATAAACTTGAATGGTCCCGTAGCCACTGTGCATCCGAAAACTCCACACAGCAAAAGAATTCAAACCAAGACAGCCAGGATCACTTTGCACCTTCATGTATCTGGTCACTTAGCTACCAGACCAAACTGACTATACAAAAATATTGTTAGTTCTGAGATTACCCAACATCCGACAGCGCTCGGAGATCAACTTGGGCACAGGTTTTTGAACTAATTACCTGACTTTTTGAGGCCACGTGAGTAACACAAATGTGAACCATCTTGATTAGTTATTAAGCCAATATGCAACCGAAAAATCCACACCCCCCTGATGGATTCGAACCCTAGACAGCCAGGAGCAATATGCATTTTCCAGTATGTGGTACCTTAGATGCTAGACCAAACTGACTGTACAAAAACGTTGGAAGTTCTGTGACTATTTAGCCATCATCCGACAAGGCTCAGATGTCAAAAAGTGCACAGATATTCTATCAAGTCAACTCACTTTTTGAGCCACGTGGCCAACACAAATGCGAACAAGCTTGAATGGTCGCCAAGCCAATATGCAACCGAAACCTTCACACCCCAAAAAGATTCGAACCCAGACAGCCAGGAGCACTATGCACCTTCGCGTATCTGGTACCTTAGCCTCTAGAACAAACTGACTGTACAAAAAAGTTGTAAGTTGTGAGACCCAACATCTGACAGCGCTCGGATGTATACTTGGGCATAGATATTTCATTAAATCACCTTACTTTTTTTGGGCTACGTGAGCAACACAAATGCAAACATGCTTGAACGGTCCTTAAGCCAAAAACGCCACACCCCAGACAGCCGGGAGCACTATCCACCTTCGCCTTTCAGGTACCTTAGCCACTAGACTAAACTGATTGTACAAAAATGTCGGAAGGCTTAATACTATTTTCCCAACATCCGTCAGGGATCAGAGTTCAACTTGGGAGCAGATATCTCATCGAATGACTTCGCTTTTTGTGGCCACGTTAGCAACACAAATACGAACATGCTTGAATGGTCCCCAAGCCAATATGCAACAAAAAACTCCTCACCCCAGAAGGATTCGAAGCCAGATAGCCGGGAGCAATATGCACCTTCGCATTTCTGGTACCTTAGCCACTAGACCAAACTGACTGTACAAAAATGTTGGAAGTCGTAAGATTACTTACCAATCAACCAGCAACGCTCGAAGGTCAACTTGTGGACAGATATTTCATTGAATAACCTCACTTTTTTGGGCCACGTGAGCAAATCAAATGCGAACAAGCTTGAACGGTCCTCAAGCCGAAAACTCCACACCCCTGAAGCGTTCGAACCCCAGACAGCCAGGAGCACTATGCAGGTTCGCGTATCTGGTTCCATAGCTACTAGATCAAACTGACTGAACCAAAATTTTGGAAGTCGTGATACTATTTATCCAACATGATACAGGGTTCAGGGGGTAAAGTTGAGGACAGATATTTTATAGAATCACCTCACGTTTTGGGGCCGTGTGAACAACACAAATGCCAAAAAGCTTGAATGGTCTCAAAGCTAATATGCTACCGAAAACTCAACACCCCAGATGGATTTGAACCCAGACAGCCAGGAGCAATATGCACCTTCGCATTTCTGGTACCTGTTCCATCCCGGAATGCCTAAGGGGGTAGGGGACTTATGGAGCTTAAACCTCCAAACCTCTCTGGCTACTGTACAAGACTATTCCTCGCATACAGGTAAACCACGTCCCCCAACCACTCTTGGCCGAAACAGACAACCTGACCTTGGCAGCCACACTCCTGCTACCGCTGATCGAGCAACAATGACCTCTAAAGTGCTTGTATTTTAACCAGGAGATCACCCTGTACGCCTCTAGATCGTGAAGAGGGGCTCAGCGTCACACATTCAGGTGGTGCGGCTCCAAGACTGGCCTCGTTGTCTTGTGCACACACCCTTCTCGAGCCACCGTGACTTCCCCACG